>NC_056741.1:1789757225-1789892225 GCF_019279795.1 Protopterus annectens | reverse complement strand
AAACAAGTAAAAACTGCATGCTGTATGCTGTATTCTTCAGATAGAACTGTGTCAAATATCTTCCAAGTTTTGTAAACCAAAATAGTTCTAGTGTGAGATAAACTAACATGCAATGGGAGAGAATTGATAGTAAATCTGTCTAAAAGAGGCACTTTTGCCCGAGGATACAGAATAAACAGAGAGATAACCACTCCTTCATTAAGCTTTTAATCACAAGTGCTGAACCACTCCCAATTACATGACTCATAACCCCAGATTCGTTGTACTCTTAAATGTATATTGTAAAAAAACAGAGAAACTAGTGATCTTAAAACTTTGATGAGCTCAGTCACAATAATTTCCAAAAATAATGAAACCCAGGTACATTTTATTACTGAGGATCACTTGTCTGTGACGAATAAAGGCTTGTTGCATTGGAGCACTACCTGGGTTTCATGGTTTTTGGAAATTATTATGACTGAGCTCATCAACGGAGTTTTAAGACCACTAGTTTCTCTGTTTTTATTTTTTCCTCAACACTTGTGGTGGTGAGGTTGGAGCTAGACAGATTCCTGTGCTTGTACATTTTATAAATGTATATTGTATCACATACCCACCCAGGATGTGACACCTCCCTTTCATCAAAAGAAGGAGTCTTTCTACATCTGCACATTATTATGCATTTATTTCAATAAAGTTATGTTTATGACAGGTCTATACCAAATAATCAAAATGTACTTACCTTGAACACCTATTAATCGACACAAAAACAGCAAATCTTTCCTAGGGTAAAGAAGTCATAGGCCAACACCACAACTTTGCCCTTTTCTCCACCATAGTGAGATCTCAGAGGTGGTATATATAGTTGGGGGGCACACACCCCTACATTGAGGGGTGTGGGGGCAAAGCCCCTCACTTTGGTGGGTTTGATTTCGTGCAATGTGTGTTGTGGTGTTATGGTGAACAAGTGATTACTTACCCTTGTAAAATTTACGATATTCGCTGAAGTGTGTTTCGCTGTTCCGGTGTTGATGAACAGGTGTTCGAGGTAAGTAGATTTTTATTATTTAATATACACCCATTTATGACTATACCTAGTGAGTCATGGGACAATTAAATACAATAGAAAATACATACAAAGTGAGCATTAAATATTTAATTATATTTATGTATGGTCCTGATATCAGAGTGATTTATTGATCCGGCATACCATAACAAATATAATCTCACCTGCAGAGTCAGATCATAGTAAAATGGGAACCTAGGTGGAATAATAGTCCACCCCAGCCAACCCCCCACAGCCATTCCAGTGTCCCATTACTTGTCTGTCTCTCCCCAGTTACCATAAATGTTGCTCAAGCCTGTCAGTGCATATGCCATCTCTGCAGATGTAAACATCATTCACATTCTTTAATCCCACATTAAATAGAACTATTTACTAATGCAGAGGATGCTGCTGAGAAACAACTTTACACTTCAGTGTTTCATCTACAAATGCAGTACCTGCTGCCCCTGAAGAATAAATTGCCTATGTTACATTATAAAATTGATGTGCTGATGATATTACCATAACATTTACTGAACTTGATCAGTCATGTGATAGGGAATGGTTGGCAAACAAAAACAGGTTTATAATTACTATGCAGTTCTGGGGACCATTAAGGAGCCACACCCAAATTTAAAGTTGTTCCAAAACACTGTCTGGTTAACTTGCTCAGCAGGTAAATGAAGGTGGAAAGATTCAAACCCTGCACCCTTGCCAAAGGAAGCAGCTTGTTAACAAGTTGTAGCTTTAGCCCTCTGTACTAATTCCCAGTGTACCAGTTTTTAAATAAATACTGAAATCCTTTACAATCTGACCGTTTAGAGAAAACTATATCACAGTAATATGCAAAAATGGCTTCATAATGAATGCTGAAGATGAGACAGCTTGTATCATTACTCCAAATAATGCAGACTATACGACCTGGCAAATGTCAACCCCTTTGCATTTAAACTCCAAAACGTTTGCTTAAACTCCCAATCACAGTAACTTGCTTCCAATGAGTATAAAAATATTGATTTATTAAGCGTTTTCCTCACAATCCACTTTTCGTCAAGTTCACTTTACTCAACTTCATCAGATACAAGTATAAATGAGATGATACAAAGTAATACAACTAGGCACTCACATTTAACTCGTAAGCAGGTCACATGGTAATCACTTTCATCACTATTGTTATGTTAAAGTTTGTATCCAATTACTCCATTGTTTGAAAGTTTAAAGGTACATAGTAATATTTAAAATAAAGTAGTAGAACTACCAAATAACCCCTAGCACGTAAGCTATGTGCTGCAATATAAAACACTCTACCAATCGCTTCTAGTTCTTTACTAAAACTTATTTTGTATATATATATATATATATATATATATATATATATATATATATATATATATATATATATTAAAAGTTCAATAAAAAACATTTTTATTTATGTACTAATGCATAATTAAATCCAATCAAGAACATGTTGCCATATTACAAGTGAACTCTGTCTATACACTACTAAATGTAATTTTTGTGTATATATTTTATGCGCTCAACATAACCCTATTTGCCAACAAGTCCCTTATGGTGTATTAGGGGCGCAAATCAACTTTTATTTCACCAAAACCACTCATCTTCTACCTATTGTATGGCTTATAAGCTAAGTATTGCCTTAGTACTACATTTACATTAACGCAGTTACCTCACATTTAAAGCTTGAATAAGTGAGTATTACACTCATCTAACTACATTTTCCAGAGGCTTTTCCATGACCAAGAGACCTGGAATTGCATACAAAACCAAAGGTCAAGAGTATTAACATACACGGACTTCCGCTATCTCATAGTTAATTGCAGATGTAATGAAAACATCCTCATTTTCAAGTTACCCCCACCTCTGAGCCACAACTCGCTCTTATAGGCTAACCTTTGTTCATAAAGTAAGTCAACACAACAACATTTACATATTGTAACTGTGTAGGAGAAAAAAGGTGTCTATATATAAGTGTAAATTAATACATTAAAAATAAAACCATAGAAGGTGACATATATGAACCAGTCACTCGAATCCATTGGTAAAACTAATGGTGGGTCAAGAATCTGCTTACTCAGAAAATGTGTGTATTGATGTTATCTGGCCAAATTCTTTAACTGTAAAATACACATAATAGAATAGAGATCATTAATACTTGGAAATTGACAGGCATTAAGTCTCAATTGCCAGATTAATTCGGATCTTTCTAATCTAAGAGAGTCTGGCCCTCCTCTCCCATCACTTACTAGTTGTTGAATAACTCTAAAATTGAAATGGTGTCCTGGGTGTTCGTTAATGTGTCTAGCCAATGTGTTTTCAAGCTTATTTTTACCAACACAATAAATGTGTTCATATATCCTTTCACATAACTTTCTATTGGTCTTCCAGATGTAGAAAGCATGGCATAGAACACATTTAGCTAAGTAAATGACTTGTTTACTTTGGCAGTTAAATTTGCCTTTGATTTTAAATGTACTGTTTCTTATTTCAAAGCTAGTAGCTACATCTATATACCTACAAAAGCAGCACATGTTACATTTGAACATGCCGTCTCTGCTACTTGGTGCCTTAGTTTTAGTTTCCAAGAGTGACTTCAAATTACTACCTCATCTAAATACTATTTTAGGGTGATCTGGGAAGAGGGACCTAAAGTGTCCATCTCTCAGTAAAATTTCCCAATTCTTGGAAATAATGGTTGTTACTTCACTTGAGCCGAGACTAAATGTACAAATGAAACTGTAGGGACTAAATGGTTGTTTAACAGTTTTTTCCATTGGTCTATTAGTGTATTCATTACTTAAGATTGGAGTGTATTCACCAATAGTTCTTTTGTACTTGATCTCTCTAGTTATTTCCCGAATAAGTATATCGGGATACCCTCTTTGAATGTCTGTCTCCAATTACCATAAATATTGTCCAAAGTTGTCAATATATACACTATTTGCATGTTTACCTTTGCAATTATTTCAGAGATTTGCATTATATTTATACATTTTATTTTAAATTTTACAGAAAAATGCTGTTAGCCATTTTCTAAACAAATCAAAACCCTCTCCCATTGAAAAGACTTAGCATGAGAAACAGTAAATGCTTCCTCCCTTGAAACTCATATCTAATGAAAATGCACCTGGCAATCCATTAAACTATAAGAGATACATTGGATTTCATATTCAGATAACACATAGGGAAGTACTAATTAGTGTCTATGTGAAGGATAAATGTGTAACACATTTGCTATCAGCCTGGGACAGCCCCTGAGGCCCAAGTGTTCCTTTTCAGGAGCAGCCTAAGAGTACTGTCTGGTGAAATAAACTGGCAGACTCGCTTAGAAGACAAATAAAGGCTGAAGGAAGGAAATCTTGTATTACAGGAAACAGCTATTTCACAGCTAATAGACTTACTTATCTGCACCAAGTATTGGACAGACTGTTGCAGCCAAAACACACTGCATTTCACATCAGTGTGCCTGCAAAAACAAGCTACATTACAAATGCATTCATAATTAAAATATTAACATTAAACTCATAGATTCATGATGTCCAATTTCTTCATAACTGAATAAAAGACACAATGTCAACATTCAACAAAACAAGGAAACCAAGGATCACATCCAAAGAACATAAATCATATTATGATACTCCTTTTTACTACATTTAACTTCCTTTCATTACACCACATATACACTGGTTCATAGGTAGTGACTAGATAGTAACTAGGCTTGCAGTCCACAGGACTGCTGGAGAGTATAGCCCAAATTTCCAGTTGCCACAAAGCACTGTCTGGTTAAGTGACTTGCTTGAAAACAGGGTATAAACAGACTTCCAAGATGGCTGTCCACTGAGGAACAGTGTAACCTCAGCTCTCTCAGTCAGAAAACAGAAAATCAGAAGAGAGAGGCAGCAATTTTGTCTTTTGGGGTACATTTCAGTTATCTGGTTAATAAGTGCACTGCCTGGATGCCAGCAAAGAAGAAATTTAGAGAACCTGAAAGAAAATTAACAACAAAAGGTAAGAAGTTAACACTGACTGTGAAGAATTTTTCCACTGTTCAGCAAAATGCAGTTCAAGCCCAAACTTTGGTGCAAGACATGACTTCCTATAATCTAGTAGAAAAATAAGTCAAGTATGCTCAGAGCTGATTAAAATAAATGAAACACTGAAGGAGTATAGGCTGGAAAAAATGGAAGAAACGTTAAACAGATATTCAGATGAGCTGATAAAACAGCAAAAATCAGATGTCAAAATAAAGAAAAGGTTGGCTGAGTATGAAACTGATGTCAAGGGCAAAAAACAGCCAGCACTCCATGTCGGCAATACATAACTTTATTTTGAGTAAATTTAAAACATGTAACACATGTAAAACAACCAGGGCAAACCAGTTTCAGCCAAAGGCCTTCCTCAGTGCCAAAAAAAATCAGTGGAAATGATTCAATCCACAGTACAATGCAAATATATACCTTCACCCCCCTGCCCTCATTTCAAAAAAACATCATAACATGTCATTGAGTCCCGGAGAAAGGAAATCACCCAACCTAATAATCCAACTTTCTTCCTTTTTATTAAGTAATCCATGCCACCCCAGTTTATTTAACCCCTTAAAGCAAATTCTATCAATAGCAGTAAATCTAAATGAAGCAGCAGGATGCTTCAAAGTAGGTTTATATAAAACACTAGATGTACTACAATTCTTAATATCACTAAAATGTTCAAAAATCCTAATTTTAAATTGTCTAGAAGTTTGCCCTCTATAAAAAGCACAGCAACTACATTCAACTAAATATATAACCCATTCAGAGAAACAAGTATTCATGCACTGAATATCAAACACATGAGATGCATTAGGAGATGAGAATTGCTTTGTTTTGATAACAAACTTACAGGCTGAGCAATGTCCACAAGGAAAACAACCCATTTGTTGTGTCCCTTCAGTTGAACACTGCACATAAGAATCATACCGAAAAACTTTTTTATAATGATTTAAATAATTGTCAATAGTTTTTCCATGTGTGTGCGTAAATGTACACTGTGTGGGTAACAAATGTGCCAACCTGTTATCAGTCAAAAGTGTACCCCAGTGTTTATTAATTAAATTACAAAAAGCTGTAGTGTTGCTTCTAAAACTAGTGATCATACATATTGGGGCATCCTGCTTTTTCCTGTCTATATAATGCAATAAAGAAGATCTATCAATAGAGCTAGCAAAGTTCTGTGCTCAATAGATGTCATTCATATTATAACCTCTAGAGCAAAATCTTCCTGGCAATTCAAAATTATGTTTATCCACATCAACAGAGGAACAAATCTTTTTAACCCTTAAAAATGGGATTTAGAAACATCCCTAATAATATGAGATGGATAGCAGCTGTAAGTATCTAAAAAGAGTTATAATGAAACTCATTCCAAAACAAAGAACAGTATACCATCATTATTTTTAACAACCTTAACATAAAAAAAAAGAAATTTGAGTTGGATTATAGGTCACGCTAAATTGTAACTCCCACTTACTGTCATTCAAATATTGTGCAAATTCTTGCAAATAAGTAATATCAGATTTCCATACCATTCAACAATCAAGGTACCAATGCCATATGTCTATTTCCTCTAAAATATGTTATGGTTAGCATCATATAACATTTGTTCTTCCACATATCCCATAAATAGATCTGCATATATGGGTACAAATGACACTCCCATGGTTGTGCCTTTTAATTGCAAAAAGCAGTCACCATTAAAATAAAAGACATTCTTGGTCAAAACATGTTCACATAAACAAATTAGGGCAGTGTTAAAACCCAGGGCTATATAAAGGAATATTTTCCAACCAAAATTCTATAGCCAGTGTAGAGCAATGTGTGTGTATGTACCTTTAAGAAGCTATCCAAGGGCTTGCACAAGTGTATAAATACTGAGCATGTGCGAACCTGACTGCCATTTTGTAGTAAGCTGTTGAAATGTACGCATGTATGTCTGTGAGGTCTGTCTGTTAATCAGTTTGTTTATATTTTATGATGTTGCTATCCATCCTGATGTGTTTCTATATAATAAAGCATCTAAATGAGCTACCCCGCCTGTTCATCATCTGTGTTACAGAGGGACAAGCAACATGCTGTCAGAAGAGGCATGGCTAAAACTACTTGCTGCCAGAAAGAGTTCCAGTTTCTCCAATTTGAGTCTGAGAGGCATCCAGTTGGTATTAGAGGAATATACAGGAGTGAATCATCCCTATTGCACATATAATTCACAAAACTGGTCAGAAACACATTTTGGTTGTTAAAACTTGCTCAAACTATTTATTTGTAAAATATGAAATGAAGCATACAGAACATTCTAAATGATATTAAAAAAAACAAGATGTCAGATGTTGATAAAAATATTCAAATTACTACTAAAAATGTTTGAAATAAAGTCTGAATTGCATAAAACAAATAAAATAAGGGGAAATGGCTGCATTTTCACTAAGCACATATTTTTCATATTAATTAAAAATATCTGAGTTACCAGAAGTCTATGATGTGTTTGCATGTTTGTGTAGTAGTACAGTAAAGTATTACAGCCATGTCAGAGCATATTTCACAAAAACAGTATTTCAAAGAGTTTATTGTGCATTTGAATGTTATATAAGCTCTCACAGCACAGCTTGATCATACAGAATTACAAAGGCCATATTTTCAGTGTGTTTGTGCATACTTTGTTGGCATGGCAGATGGATTTTGAAAACCTATTGCACTTGTATTTGACAATAATACTGCAGAGAACTGGACAGTGTTTGATCAAGAGTACGACATTTTTATATAGGCTGCATTTTCTGATAAAGATGACCATAAAAAGGCATTTATTCTACTTAATTTAGCTGGGTCAGAAGCCATAGAAAGGGAATGTTCATTTGTGTATGCACCTGCTATCTTTGCAGGAGAAGGGGAAAACCATCATACTGTTGTACTGACTGAGTCAAGGGAGGACCCTGAGTGCTTAAAATGTAAATTTAGAAAAATGTTTAACTCCCAGAAAATGTTACAATGGAAAGGCACTTATTTTATACAATGGATCAAAAGCCTGGTGAAACTTTTGCAGCATATATAAATGATTTGAGAAACAAAGCTAAAACATGCAAATTTTGTGAATTAAGGGATGAGCTGATAAAAGACAGACTTTTGTGTGGCATTAAGGATGATGCTGTGAGAAAGATTTTGCTTTGTGATTTAACTTTGAATAAGGCCATTGAGATTTGTCAGATATATGAGCTCACAGAAAAGCACACAAATATGCTTACAAATGAGAGATGCATGCTTCAAGTAACTTCTAGAGCTTATGTTTATAGTATGCAGCACATGGTTAAAAGAAACAGTCCCAAGCATATGGCAGCAACTGCAGCCCCAGGCAGCACTCATTGGTAAACCCCAGAGCTTTCCAGCAAGTTCCAGAGTTCACACAGTCTCAGTGAAGTACAAGAGTGAGCCAGCAAACTCAAAGCATGGGCTCCAACCTACTTTCATTGCCAACTGTTATAATTGTGGTGGAAATGGTGAATCTAAAAAGGAAAAATGTTTAGCTTTTGGTCAGCAATGCCACAAATGCAATAAGTGGAGTCACTTTAAGAGGTTTTGTAAATCAAAAGGCACACATTTTTTATTAAAAGGAAACATTTCAAGAAATTAGTTGATCAATTAGAAAGCTGTGACCCTACATTTTATGTTGATGTCAGTGCTTAATGAAACAGTCAATGCAGTAGATTTGTGGGAAAAGAATGAAGTATGTTGTACTGTTTGGATAAATGTAAAACCCCTACAGCTCAAAGCTAACACAGGTTCCAAGTGCAATGTTATGTCAATAGAAATATTTGCTAGAGTGTGTAATGGTGAAAAGCTTGACTTGGTAAAGTGTGCAAAGCTTTTTGCTTATGGTGATAAAGAAATTCAGGCTGAAGGCTCAGTAGTGCTTTCATGTTACTCTGCTGGGGGAAGTTATGACTTGTTATTTATGTGGTCAAGAGGCATGTCCAGTAATTATTAGAGCTCAGAGACAGTTTGAAAATGGGACTGCTTTCATTTAACAAGGAAGTACATCATGTTAACTTGAAAGACCACTAGTCTAATTTTGCCCAACATATTTTTTCTACTTATGCTGATCTTTTTGAAGACAAACTAGGCAAGCTTCCAGTTGTGTACTCCATGAAGTTAGACCCAGATGTCAATCCAGTTATCAGGCCATCCCAGAAATAGCTATGCAGGACAGAGTCAAAGCCAAGCTAGATAAAATGGTTCAACAAGTTGTGATATGTCCAGTAGATGAACCAGCTGAGTGGGTATCTTCCATGGTGGTAGCTTATAAGAAAAGCTCAGATGACATCAAAATATGCATTCATCCACGGGATTTAAACAAAGCACTAAAAAGACCTCATCATCCAATGCACAAAGTTGAGGAAGTTACAGCTCTGATGCCAAATGCCACTGTTTTTTTCTGTCTTAGATACAAAGAGTTAGTTTTGGCAAATTTTGCTTGACAAGAAATCCTCATTGTTAACTACTTTTAGTGCTCCATTTGGAAGGTACAGATTTTTGAGAATGTCATTTGGGATAAATTCTGCAAGTAAAGTCTTTCAACATGTAATGGAGTAAATTTTTTCTGGGTATCCTTATGCTATTGTAGTAGACGACATACTAGTAGGAAGTAATAGTGAAGCTGAGCATTACAGAAACCTCAGAAAATGTCTGGAAAGAGCATGTCAAGGGAATCTTAAGCTCAGTCCAAGAAATGCAAATTCAGGCTACAAGAAATTACTTATTTTGGTCATTTATTCATCAGTTCAGGCCTACGACCAGACCCTGCTAAGCAAACAGCTATTTTCGAGATGCCAACTCCAGACAATGCTCAAGCCATGCAACGTTTTTTGGTATGGTTAACTATCTGGGCACGTTCATTCCAGACTTGAGTCAACTTTCAGCATTACTCAGAGAGCTGACACATGAAGATGTAGCCTGGTCTTGGTCAGAACAGCACCAAAGAGCATTTGATATCCTGAAACTGAGAATTGTCAGTCCACCTACTCTCAGATACTATGATGTTCACAAGCTAGTCAGTCTTTCATGTGATGCTTCAAGATTTGGTCTAGGTGCAGTCATTCTACAATAGGGTCAACCTGTTGCCTATGCATCAAGAACTCTTAACCCAAGTGAAATGCAGTATGCTCAGAAAGTGCTTTTGGCAATTGTGTTTGCATGTTCAAAGTTCCATGATTATGTTTATGGTAGACCTATCCAAATCAAAACAGACCACTAACCTCTAGTCACTATTTTGAGGAAGATTATGCATATAGCTCCAATCAGATTGCAATGTATGATGCTGAGATTGCAGAAGTATCATTACACTCTTGTCTACAAGAAAGGCAAACTTCTTTATCTTGCTGATACATTGTCCAGATCATCCAGAAACACCACTGAACAGGATCCTTGATTCTGAAGTCATGGAAGTGAAAACTTTTTCTTCCACACATCATGGTAAGCTGAGAGATCACACAGCCACAGATCCATTTTTACAGAGGCTCAATCACTTTATTCATCAAGGATGGCCATCAAAGCAATATAGTTTACCTCAAGAAGTATAACCTTATTTTACATTCAAAGATGAGATTTTGTCTAACAATGGTATCATTATGAAAGGTCCAAAAGTAATTGTTCCAAAGTCTATACAACAAGAGTACATTACTATCTTGCATCGTGGTCACCCAGGAGCAGACTCTTCCAAAAGAAGGGTGAGAGGTCTAGTATTTTGGCCTTCTATGTCACAAGTTATTGAGAGAGTGTTATTATCTTGTTCTGTGTGTAATAGTATTAAGTCACATCAACAGAAGGAACAGCTTCAGCTAAACCAGATTCCTGAACTACCCTGGTTGACAGTAACTAACAACATTTTCAAATGGAATGGACAGCATTATTTGGTGTTAGTAGACTCTTATTCAAATTGATTCAAGATTGACATACTTCTTAATCTAGCATCCAGTACTGTCATCACTAAGATGAAGCAGCATTTTGTAGTCCATGGTAGTCCGCATAAAGTTATGTCTGACAATGGCACACAATTTACAAGCCAACAGTTCAAAAGATTTAGTGAAGATTGGGACTTTACTCATGTCAGTAGTAGCCCAGAGTATCTGCCATCAAATGGTTTGGCAGAACATGCATTTCAAAGTACAAAACAGTTACTATCTAAGTCAAAATGAGGCAATAGTGATTTTCCTCATGGTAAACATCTTGGTTCACCTTCCCAGAGACTTCTGTTGAAACAAACCAGAACCACATTACCAATCAGTAGTCAATTGTTGGTTCCATGTGTCAAGAACAAAAAGTTAGCGAAAACCAATCTGTTGAAGAAGCATTTAACCCAAAAGTCCCACTACAATAAGAACAGCAAACCCCTCAATCCATTACTAGAAGGAGAGATGGTAAGGATGCAAACATTCAAATGTTATGATTGGATTGCAGTCATGAAGAATATTTGCTAAGAGCTGAGATTGTACATTGTGCAATCACAAGGAGTAGAGTTTAGGCAGAATCAGAAACATATGATGCTGGTGTCCAAGCCTATACCACAGCACATAGCCTGTGAGAAAGACTCTTCATCTCAGACTGAGTTATCCAATGTTCCAGTTCCACAGAAAGTTCCAGAGAATATTCCCGTTCCTGTGATGAATCCAGAAGTTCCTGATACAAGTTGATCACTGAAGACTGTCCCTGTTACAAAACGCAGTCCATATTGTTATGTTACCAGATCCAGGCACATCTCAAGACCATGTTATAGATACACAGCAAACTGGACACGAACATTGTGTTTGTTTCTAATGTCTATATTAATGTATGTCTAACTCCAATGTTATTTTCTGCTAAGGGCAATCTTTTTAAGAGGGAGGATGTAGATCAGTGTGTGTGTATATACTTTAAGAAGCTATCCATGGGCTTGCACAAGTGTATAAATACTGAGCACGTGCAAGCCTGACTGCCATTTTGTAGTAACTTGTTGAGATGTAAGCATGCATGTCTGTAAGGTCTGTCTGTTAATCAATTCATTTATACTTTATGATGCTGCTAGCCATCCTGATGTGTTTCTATGTAACAAAGCATCTAAACGAACTACCCCGCCTGTTCATCATCTATGTTAGAGAGGGACGAGCGACAGCCAGTAAGCCAGCCCAATGCAGAATATTCATATATAGTGCTTTAACATCTATGAACACATGTACCATGGTGCTTCCAATTGTGCTTCCTGCAATATGTTGAGAAATTCAGTAGTGTCTCAAATATGGGCTCTAACCCTACCAACCATGGCTTTAAGTATTTAGTCAAAAGAGCTGAAAGTGGCTCAATCAAGTGTACACACCCCTGTTAAAATGCCAGGTTTTTGTGATATTAAAAAATGTGGACAAACCCTGCGCTCCCTAAGTCCACCAAGTATTCAGAGCACTACGTCTGGACAATTCCCATCAGTTCCCCTGCCAGTGTAGTCAACATGGGCATACTGAGACACTGTACAAACTGTCTCATGTTCAAGGACAGTCCCCTTCTCCTAGCACATAATTCTCCTACTTGTGAGAGATCCATCTACATCAGTAAGCTGGAATCCATGCTCTCTCACACCGCATTCAGTATTCCTGACAAAAAGGAGACTGCCAGCACAAGCACCACACCACCCACATCACAGAGTCACACACCCACCTATGCAGGGGTCCTCAACAAAAACTTACCTAAACAACAGAGACCCCCAAAACACAGTCACAAACATTCCACGCAAAATGCCAATCACATCACATACAGTAGTTAACACACCAGTGTCTCACAAACACAGCTCATTAGATATAACAATAGACCAACGCAGCCCATAAAGCATAAGAATAAACCAAACATACTAGTCATTAGTGACTCGATAGTGAGACACACTGCTGTCCCCCTCACCAGGTTCAACAAGGAGAAAGTCACGGTCAGCTGTTTGTCAGGTGCTAGAATCTGACACATCACACACGCACTTAAGTCTCTCCACAACAGGTACAAGTATGACTCTGTCATTGTCCATGTTGGCATTAATGACTTGAGACATGCCTCCCTGGACTATATAAAGAGAGACATGGTTGAGCTCTCAGAGTATGTGCACCAGGCAAGTGTGACCCTAGCACTGAGCAGCATCCTACCTTCACCAAGAATGATGCCACAATACCAACAAAAAATGATTGACTTCAACAATTGGCTTAGTTTCTGGTGTCTTTCCAAGGGGATCCGGTATCTGTCTGCCTAGAATGACATGATTGACAGGCCTTAATGCTTTGCAGAGATGGCCTCCACCTGTCAGCCCTGGGGTTATGGATCTTGACCAAGGCTCTTGCCTCCCCCATTCTGCCTTTTTAGGCTATGTCCCAAAGACAAATCTTCCAGCATAAAAGATCAGTCAAAAAGCAAATTGAAGGTCATGCTGCTCAATGTTAGGATCTTTAATCTGAAAATGCACTCAGTGGAGGGTCTCCTCACACTGGAAGATGCCGATGTTTGTGCAGTCACAGAAACTTGGTTCAGGGCTGCAGAGAGCACACCTGCCTTACCAGGCTATACCTAATTTCACACTTTCCGACCCCAAAATGAGGTCAGAAAGACTAAGGGTGGTGGAGTCTCTATCTTCATTAAAGACAGGCACACCTCCCGACTGGTTCACCAGCATGACACACTGGAATTACTCCAGGTGCAACTGACAGTTGGCAAGACACCCATCCAAGTTATAGCCAGCTATAGACTCCCCTTCATGTCTCAGGACACCCACTCCTCCTACCTGGACCTACTTGAGTCCATCAAGGTACCCCCCTAACACCCTGATCCTTGATGACTTCAACTACCCCACCATGGACTGACTGAACTATTCCTGCACTAATGCACTCACCCAACGATTCCTTGACTTCATCAACTCTAACACACTAGATTAGCTGGTCTCTTCCCTCACAAGAGGAGATAACATACTGGACTTGGATCTCACCAATGTGGGTGACCGCTGCACCACTCCCATATTATGTACTCCTCTGGTGAGATCAAATCATCAGTCTGTCTCATTCGAAGTTTCTATCCCACCCAACCCCTCCCCAGCTGTAACCAGGCTAAAAAAACTTCTCAAAAGCTGACTACACCCTCCTAAGGGAGGATATCAGCAGCTTCACACCACTGCCCCCTCAGAGGATGCAGACAACTATGCTGAACAGTATGCCAGTGCAGTATGCAAGCACCTGTACAACTGCATGGACTCAGCCATACCCAGCAGAACTAAAGCCTGCTCCTCAAGGAAACACAAACCTGTCTGGTGGACATCCTCTATCAACAGGCTTTACAACAAAAGGAACTGTTGTCCAAGGGTAAAAAGGAACAAATTCCAAATCATAAAATCTCCTTCCTCTGCCTCAACAAGCAAATTAGATCACTAGTGAAAAACTCCAAAGCCAATTATGAGTTGAAACTAACCTCCGAAACAAAGGGAAACCACAAGTCCTTCCTCAGTTATGTTAGGAACCTCCATGGCAAAGCCCAAGTTTGTTCCGAATTAGTACTTAATGGTACCACTTACACTGATCCTGCCAACTTAGCCAACCTGCTAGCTGATAGGTTCATTGCAAACTTCACCCCCTTATTGCCCCGCAAAGGCCCAGTCAACATCCACAATACTTGTCCCCACCTCACATCTCCATAGATCAAGTGTTAAAGGCCCTATCCAAGGTAAAGAACACAACTTCCATGGGACCTGATAATATCCCAGGCTGTATTCTGCACCATCTCCAGCAAGAACTAGTTCACCATTGAGCACCCTATTCAAGCACAGCTTAATTACAGGCTTCATTCCAGCAGAGTGGAGAACCTCCAATGTCATCCCCTTGCACAAAGGTGGTGCCACTACTGACCCAGGAAACTATCGCCCCATTAGCTTGACAGGTCTGATCTGTAAAGCCATGGAGCGTATTATTATGGATCTCATAAACAAGGACATAGACAATCTCCAAACACTCGACCCCACCCAATTCGGATTCGTCAGGGGCAGATCTTGCCTATAAAACCTAGTTGACTTCTTTGAGACTGTCACCAAGGCCCTGGATGAGAGAAAGTCAGTACATACAGACCTTGCCTTGACCTGGCCAAGGCCTTTGACACAATCCCCCACTCCAGTATCATCGAAAAGCTAACACAACTTGGTGTTAATCCCTATCTGGTCAGATGCGTGGTCAACTGGTTCACAGATAGGACCCACAAGGTCAAAATAGGTGGCACCACCTCCAACAGCAGAGCTGTCACTAGTGGTATTCCCCAGGGATCTGTCCTGGGACCCCCTACTGTTTGGCATCTGCTTCTCAGAGGTTCAGGCATAGACAAAGGGCCTGTGGCTGACCAAGTTTGCAGATGACTGTAAGTTGGGTGCTGTCATTGACTCCCCAAATGATGTTAACATACTGCAAGAGGGTCTCAGGGCTACAAATAACTGATGCCAAAGTCATGGCCTTAAGTTAAATGCAAAAAAAATGTATTATCATACCATTCGGCAAAAACACGGTCCCTACTGATTACCACATCAATAGCAACCTCCTAAGTACACAACCTGTGGTGACAGACCTGGGTACTCAGGTTGACAACAATCTCACATTCGACCATCATGTGGTGGTAGTGGTCAGAAAAGCCTTTTAATTGGTTCATCTCATAAGCAAAGGGATTGCATCCAGAAAAAAGGAGGTTATTACCTCTCTGTACTCCTCCCTCATTAGACCTATAATTGAGTATAAAGCCCCATTTGGTATGTACCTCTCCAAACACCTGTACCAAGTGGACAGGCCACAGAAATACCTCATAAAGAGAATCCATGGCCTCCAACACCTGTCCTGTGCAGACAGGCTCAAATCACTATCACTTTACTCGGTATCACATAGATTGTTCAGAGGTGATCTGTGTCTCGCCTACAAGGCAATATTGGACCCTGCCCTACTAGAGATGCTCCATATCTGTAAGTCTAACTCCTCGCATATTACCTGCTTGATAGGCCTAAATCTAATATGCAACATCAACTAAACCTGCTGGAGAGACAGGGTTGTCTCCCGGAAGCTGCCCCGTCTCTGGAATAGACTTCCCATACATGTCAAACAGAGTACCTTGTTCACCCTCTTCAAGTGCAACCTTGATGAGTGGATGGGAAACCACAAATTTGTCCCAGGGGTTCCACCTTTATCCCTCATTGATAGGGGCAATAGGTGCTGACTAAGGTTTCTTTTTTGGGGGATAAATTCTTAGCTAGGCTTGTAAGGGCCCCACGGCCATTATCCTAGTAACCTCCTATGATCCTAAGAGAGCTCCAACTGTGACAGAAGAGGAAAAAAGATAATAATGGTAGATTTGTAGTAGTAAGGGGCTACTGGCAAGGGAGGAAGATTATGCTGACATGCATTTATATTCCACCTAAAACCACTACAATGGAGCTTAAAAAAATTCTGGGAGACATAATCAGCGTTCAGCAGGGAATATTACTTATAGGTAGGGACTGGAATTTGATTTGCAGTAGTGAGGATGTATCTGCGGGGCCAGAGAAGAGAAACTATAGCAAAAAGGGTAGATTTTTGAAGAAATTTTTGAAATTATTTGGCATGAAAGATGTGAATTCAGTAGTAGGAGTCTGTAGAGAATTTACATGTTATCTCCCAAGGTACAAAAACTGAATTAGGCTAGACACACATTATATTTCACAGGAACATGTGCATTTAATTGAAAGTTTTGATACACATCCAGTAACTATTTTATATCATGCTCTAATAATAACTGAAATAAAAATGTAGGGTAATTAAACAAAAATGAGACAGTGGTGCTTCACCACTTATCTGTCAAACAGAGAGGAATTTAAGGAATCAGTAAAGGAAATTATTCAGACGTTGTTAGGGGAGATAGACATTTCTTCAGAATTTTTTTCTGAAAGAATAATGATGTCCTCTATCCAAATAGAACATTGAGGGACAGGCATTTATAACTTCCCTCTATCCATAAGGGACATGAGTGCCAGGCACAATGTAAATTTCTTATTCCCCATCCACCAGTCTATGTTGCACTTAAAGTGGGCAATAGATGAACTCAGCTTCACATGGGTGGGAAGCCTGTTCTATAAGAGGGGCAGTCTCTGGGACACATATCTGTCTCTCCAACATGTTCTGTTTAAGTCACAGACAACTCAGCTCCCTAGACCTTGTATTTCTGGTACTATTTGACTTACAAATACACAGGAGATTCATATGTGTGGGGTTTGCGGATGCTCTGTAAGCCAGGTATAGATCACCCCTCAGCGATCTATAGGAGAATGAGAAGTAGGAAAGGACTTTAGGCCACTTTGAGTAAAGCAGGTTTGTTATGCCTTGCATTCTTTTTGTAGGAAACCTCTGAGGTCACTCTAGTTGCTGCATATGCCTAGTCAGGTCCATACGGAAGAGAGCATTGTACTCTATGATTGGTCTGATAAGGGCAGAGTACAATTGGTTAATGACCTGTTTGGACCTAGATACCATGCCCTTACTTATAAGCTGCACAACATAAAAGGATTTCTTCACCACTGTGACCACGTGGTGTCAAAGGGGATAGCTGACTTCCCAAAGGGTACAATTATGAGTTTTTTAGTGCTGAGTTTAAGAACATGGCTTTGGCACCATTTGTTAGTCAGAGATAGGCCTTCTTGAAGAATGATAGTGTCTGCAGGGGAGTTGATGATAACCCCCAGCTTGTAACCATCTGCAAACTTAGTCTGCCATAAACCTTCAGCATTTGACTCCATTTAAGAGAAATATATGCCAAAAGGAGCAGTCCAGTACCAAGCCCTGGGAACTCTGCTAGTGACTGGCCTTTTGGTAAAGGTGGCCTCACCTATTTTGACCTCATGTGTCCTATCAGTGAGCCAGTTGGTTATCCAGTGGGTGATAAAAGGATTTATACCTAATTTAGTGAGCTTGTCTATAATGCCTGAGTGGGGCATTGCATCAGACGTCTTGGCCAGATAGAGGTAAGCTGTGTGCACGGCCTTACCCTTATCCATTGCTTTTGAGACCCTCTCAAAGAAGTCCACTAGATTTAATAGGCATGACTTTCCTTTAACAAAGCCAAACTGTGATGGTTCCAGCATTTGTAGGTTACCTATGGCCTCATTTATCATGTCCATGATGATTCTTTCCATGGCCTTACATATGAGGCTGGTGAGACTTATGGGTCTGTAGTTGCATCAGTGGCTGAACTTCCTTTGTGCAGAGGAATGACTGTAGCCATATTCCATTCCTTAGGCACAAAACCTGACTGTAGGCTCCAGCTGAAAAGTGGTTCAAGTGGACCAGAGAGGTCAAGTTTCATTCTATTTAGTAATAATCTCAGGATGTTATCAGGGCCCATCGATGTAGTGTTTTTGGCCTTGAAAAGTGCATTGATTACCTGTTCCCTAGTAATGGTTGGGAGAATTGTGATATGTGATATGTGATACTTCCTTTGGACTATCGGGGGGAGGGAGGTGAGCTGAACCTGTCATCCAAAAGGTTGGCAATGGCCTCTGGTTCAGTGTTGGTGATGCCATTTACAATAAGTTCTGCACATTGTTGCTTATTTCCCCCTGTAGAAAGCTTTGTGACTATCCTTCATCTAAGAAGCTATTTTTTCTTCAAATTTACCCTTTGAGAATGTTTTTAAACCAGGCCAGGCCTTCCAGCCAACAATGGAACCTATGCAGCTGTCTAGGACATCTTGTGAGGGATCCAGCTCTTACTGCCTGTCATGATGTTTATTGGTAATGTCTTTTTCTCAGCCCAACACCACTCATAACACCAGGCATAATTGAAGGCTGACTGCAACAGATCAGTAACTAGTCCACTGGTAGTTTCCACATGTGATTATTTTATTTTTTTATTTTATTTAGAATTTGTTAACCAAGATGGAGGGCTGGGGAAAAGTACCTTTTAGCCATGACCCAGGCCAGTAAGCCAAGTACAAAGCAGAAATACAAAGCTTGAAATAATTACAAAAATACATACATAACAAATCAATATATAATAAAATACACACATATAGGACTGCAATAGATTTAACTGAGCTTTACAGTAGAAGTACATGCAATTAACAAATACAGACAATTGTCAATTATCAAATACAGAGCATGTAAAACCTCAGTCTGTTGGCAAAAATGTCCCCAAAACATTATAGACAGGTGGAAGGAATACTTCCAGAAGCTTCTGAATGAAGAAAACCCCACAGAAGCTGAAGTTCAGGATACATCACAACCAATCCAATGATTACACTGAGACAGACAGTTGAGAAGAAGCTAGAGATGAGGAAAGAGTACAACTGGGCATTCTTAGACTTGGACAAAGCACAGGACAAGGTCCTAAGAAAGCTTATTTTGGCAGTTCTGTGATGGTTCAAAGTCCTAGTAACCTTGATAGAATTAGTACAGGCTATGTAGAAAGGGCCCAATGACTTAAGTATGAAACAGTGTTCAGACTCACAGAGGGGTTCCCAGTGGGAGTGGGTGTACATCAGGGTTCAGCTCTGAGCCGACTGCTGTTCATACTGGTAATGGACTACATTAGTAAACAGGTCGGAGAAGAAAGATCAACAAAGCTGCTGTATACAGACAATGTGGCATTACAGGCAGACTTTGAATGAACAAGAACATCAATAAATGAAAGGGGAATGAATGGAATGCAAAAATGAAGGCACACGGATGAAACTGAGTACAGATAACACAGATGTAATATCAGCAAATAAGGGGAAATTGGAAAAAGCTAAAAATTGAGATAGAAGGAAAAATGGTACAACATGTTAACAGCTTCAAGTATATGGGAGGGGTGGTTGAGGAGAAGGGGAAGTCTGAAGGAGGTCAAAGATAGAATCAAAGGGCTGCAGCCAACTGGCATAGAGTGTCAGAGGTAGTGTGTGACAGAACATTAAAGAAGCTAAAAGGCAAGGTGTATAAAACAGTGGTGAGTCCAGTACTACTGTATGATACAGAAACATGGGCAGTGAGGACAGAGCAGTTGAGGAAGCTAGAGGTGAAAGAGATGAAGTGCCTCAGATTGGTGGTAGGATGCACACTGCGGGAAAGACAAAGAAATGAGGATGTCAGTGCAGAAGTCCATATAGTTTCAGTTGTAGAGAAGGTCAAGCAGCACAGATTACAGTAGTTCAGGCACATGTGCGGAAAAGCAAAAGACTATCTGATGATGAAGATTTGGAACAGACATAAAGAAGGCAAAGGAAATAAGGCCATCCAGCAAAGAGGTGGATGGATTATGTGAAAGACGATCTGCAACAATCAGGTATGACTGTCAAAGCCAGTAGGAGAGTGTCACTGAATTGGGAGAGATGGTGACAATTGATGCAATACCCCAACCCTGTGTAAAAAATGGAAAAGGGGGGATTGATGATGATAAGAAAATTGTTAGCTATAGGCACCATTCCAGGTGAAGAGCAATTAATTGAAGACTTCCCTAAAGTTTCTAACAGCACCTTATTAACTAATTTATATCTATGATCTGTGTATTGTCATGCCTCTAACATCATTACATTTCAGAGCAATTTCCAAAAAAATCTAGTTAAAAAGGATAAGTCAAACAAATGTAAATATATTGTGAACTATAAATACTATAAAAAAGGTACAAATAACAATGCTATCAGACAAAAGTCTTTACACCAATATTAATATATTCACATTCTTTACATCAATATTATAATGCATTATAAATGCATACAAACTCAAAATTATATATATATTTAAGTTTCATAAACACATTGTTATATCTTGGAAACTGTACAACATAGACCCATGTTGTCAGAGTACTTTTGTGCAGCCATACTTGAGCACTAACATGAAAAAAAGAAATTCCTGAGTACTAGTTTATTAACATATTTACTTAAAATTAAAACATTATGCTTATTTTCATTATTAACATTAATGACTCTTCACCATTGAGTGAGGTTTCAGCTGATGTCATGCAATTATTTGCAAGGGACTTAGTTTGGAAATATTAATGTACACATCGTATAGAAATATTGCATATCTTCATAATTACTAACAGCTAGCAATCCTTCAGTAACATCTTTTAATCATGAAAATATGAATAAAAATACAAAAATATGAATAATAAGAATCTGACAGTGATTAATATCTCCTGGATTAGCAATTTTAGTGTCATTCTTTTACATGCACTTTGCTCTTTGTTATGTTGAGCCTGTTATTATTAAGTCAGTTGTTTAATGAAACCAGTCTCAAATAGTATCAGGATACCACAATGAGCTTTGGGTGTTAAATGGAAGTAGACAAAAAATGCTGTAGGTGTGAGAAATTTAAATAAATTCACCCAGCTTTCTGGCACAAGTATTTACTTCTTCCAATAGCTTCAACAAATATCTGTATTTCATTGTCATGAAACACATAAAACATCAACAAACAGGTCTTTCTACAAGCTGGTTCTAACACTGATCTCATTCGCTTTAGGGCCTTAATGATGAGAAATAATCTCCTTTTCAATACTTAGGTCCACTGACACTTAATACAGATCTCAGCAGGCCAAAACCAAATAAATGCAGAAGAACTAAACAAATAATCTACCATTACTTACTCCCCAAAAAAATGATAAATCTGATGCTTCTTATTCATCTCAAATAATCTGGCATTATTTATCTTAGATAACTGCTTTCATCCAAAGACTTCAACAGATCTGATATTTTACTGTACCACTGGGTGTGTTAAGTGGAAGATGTATATAGGAGTTTGGTTTAATAACTAATTATCTGGCAGCCAGCAATCTGTTCTATGGCAAGATGACCTATCTCCACACCTTCCTTTATCCATTTGTGTCCCCCAAGGATCTATCTTGGGCCCTCTCCTTTTCTCACCCTTTACTAATAATCTACACACAACTACTCCACATGGTTCTATAATACAGTATGCAGATGATTCAACAGTTTTCTGTGCTGCCACTTCTCTATCAGCTCTTCATTCTCAAACACAGGAATCTTTCACTTTTGTTGAAACACATCTAATCCTGAACCTAAACAAAACTAAATTATTACTCTTCCAGCCTAACAAGACATCTGTCTCATGTCCACCATTTAACATAATAGCCAAAGACAATACTGTCATCTCCCCGACCACCCATACAAAGCTTCTTGGAGTGGAAATAGACAATAACCTAAATTTGACTTACATGTCTCCCTAACAATAAAGAAAGTCCATAAGAAACTTGAAGTCTATATAGGCACAAAAGGTTCCTGACCAAAAAGGCCAAAATTACATTAGCACAAACCCATCTGCTCTCCACTCTACTGTATGTCTCTCCAACTTTTACTTAATCTTAGGAAAACTGACCTATCTAAGCTAGAAGCATGTTATAATAAAATTGCTAAGTTTGCATCTGACTGCCCATATAGAACACATCACTGTACAGCTTTAAGGATACTAGACTGGGTTGAACTTCCCAACATTATTCTTTATAACCAACTCTCTCTAACTTACAAAATTGTAACACAACCAACCAGAATCCCTGCAGTACAAAATCTCATCCTTCCTTACAGTTCCAGCAGGCCACTTTGCTCTAATAATAAGAAGTTTTGTAAAACAAAAAAAGTAAGAATTTACTCACCGTCTCCAAGGCCAAAAATACTGCAAGAGAATCTTTATTTTCCAGCTACTGCGGTGGTGGTGCTGTGGTAGCATTGTCGCCTCACAGTAAGACGTTGTCCTGTTCGATTCTCAGCTAGAGTGTCTTTTGTGTGGAGACATGCATGAATGGGAGTACCTTCGTTGAAGGTTGTGCGTCAGGGCCAGCAACTCGGCACGTAAAAATCTACTGCCAATCATTAATGGAGTGGAGTTCCGCTGTGGCGACCCCTAACCGGGAAAAGCCGAAAGACACAACAACAACAACATATCTCGTATATGGAACTCCGTTCCTAACTCAATTTTCTCAATCTCATCCACTAACCACTTCAAACCATCACTTAAAGTTTATCTACAAAATAAGTGGCTATGTTCCTGTACTAACCCCTTGTGAATGCTCTGATACATCACAGTATACCCCAACCATATCCAGCTTCTTCCCCTGTGTTTAATCTTTTATTCCTACCAGCCTGTCTTAACATTACTATATCTTGACAAAAGTCATACTTTACAAATAGTACTAGCTAGCTTCAAAGCCTAGGTTTTGTTGTCATGGTGTAACAAATTTGTATTTCTTATGTATACTACATTTTGTTTACTTTATACTTTCTTGATTATTGTAATTCATGCATTAAAATGTACAGTTACTCGTGGAGCTTTTCTCCCTGGGCCTCTGCTGAAAAAGGACCTGTGTCCAGTCAGACTTTCCCAGTAAACAAATGTTAAATAAATTAAATAAATAAATAAATAAGACCACAGGTGCAGGTGTTGAACACTCACAGTAGCTTAGACTTGTGACTTTTGCCATAACTCTCATTCCATGTGTTTGACCCTTTCTCCTTCCTTTAATATCGGCAAATTCTTTCCACTTTTGTCAAATAATTGTTTCTGTTTCTGCTTCACCTGTCTTCTCTGTTGACATTCTATTGCTGACATCATGTTTTGTGGTATACCAGTAATGAAAATGAATTAGGAAGTTTTGTTCTGAGCCTTCTCTCCATCAATAACGTAGGAAACAAAAATCCCATAACCTGTAATTTTCTATTTCTGTTTGTTTGTGTTGATGCACCATGTTTTTTACAAATATTTTTTACAGTTTGGGTCATATGCTTAACTTGCCCATTAGTCTGAGGATACTTTGGACTTCATATAACATACCAGAATTGGCAATCAACAGAAATACCATAAATGTAGATGTTGTCCTTCCTACTTGTATATCAGTCATCCATAGTCCAGTCGTAACCAGAGAGAGGCCGGACGTTGGTCATTAGATTAGACTGGTGACCAGCGCGTGGGGGTCAATAATGCTACGCATGGGGGCGCCATATCCTCAGTCTTTATCCCCAGATCGTCAGAGCCCCCCAAAAACAAGGGGCCAAAAAATACCTGCACCAAACATGAAACATATACCAAAAATATAAGCAGGTAAATAAATCAATCACACAACCAACCTAAACACAGAGGGGGAAGGAGGGAGGGGGGAGAGGGTAAATTGGACTGCCCCAACATCTACTCGAACATCTACATTTTATGGTGTTCTTCGCCTTCCATTGCTTCAGCTGCTATCATTAGGCCTTATCCCAAAGCAGAATAAAGAGAGTAGGGGAAAAGGGAGGCTGGCAGAAGCAAAAGAAGCTTACAAGAGAAGCTGTTGCTCAAAAAAAAGACAGGAGCAGAAACTATAGATAGGTGCTTAGATGTAGAGAAAGTATTGACTGAAGTAGAAGTAGCTATGCACTGAACTCCCAAGTTATGCCCGAGAAAATATGCTGAGTTGGGAAGTAGCGTTAAAGAGTGAGGGAGTGGCAGTAGCCCTAGTGGAAACTATGCTGGGGAAATATGGGCAAAATAAATGCCAAAAAATGGGAACAAAAGAAATAATCCACCAGGCAACAGCACTTACCTGCAAACTCAAAGCAAAAGAAACAAACAACTGCTGAGACTGCCAAAAATCCTTAGTCAACTACTGCTAATAAGCCCTTAAGTGCCTTAAAGTATCTAAAGTATAAAACTATCCAAAACAATTAAAAATCTAAATTTATTTGGGGGCTGCTATGGGTGGTTTAAAAATAAGAAGTTAGAGATTTTAGTTTCAATAGAAACCACCTTAGTAATGTAATGATAAGATAAGTATGGAAAATCAAAAGGGCTCGAATGAAAAATCAAAAGGGCACAACTGCCCCAAGGGCCTGCAACTCAGACACCACAAAAAGCAGTCTTCCATGACAAATAAAGCAGTCTTCCATGACAAATATTTCAATTCAGCAGTAGCAAAGTGTTTAAAACACAAAGTTTGAGATTTTTCCCAGGAGTAGGAGCTCTAGGGGGGGGAGGAGGACTTAGCCCTCTAAGATTTATTTCTTTAACCCTCTATGCCAAAACTGAACAAGGGATGCGAAACAATGGTGATTGCTGCTGCAGTGATGATCTTGATGGAAGAGAAGGGATGGATGAGAAGGATGAGATAGACCCTTGTCCAGTAACTCAGTCAATATTAAAAGATCTCAGAAAGCTCCAGCTTTGCTTTACTCACTCCAAAAATTTACTCCAAAAAAAAAAAATCTTTTTTTTGTACTGTACTCATACTTTCCTGTAAATAGTCTTCTAGCTAAATATAATCACATTTAAAACTTGTGAAGGAAGTTGTTGATTATGCCAAGCACTCAGGCAGTCAGATGAAGAGAGAAGGAGAGCTTGAGCTTGCTTTGGAGTGATAACAGATAACATCCTGCTGGGATAATAGATGTGCAATCAAAGGTTAGGGCCATGGAGAGTCTACCAGACCAGAGTCAGAGTAGAGGGCTGCAGCCGCAATCAGCCAATCTGGATCAAATCAACCTTGGCCTGTCCTGTCCTACCTGACCTTTTACCTTGAAAGAAAGAGCAGAGGCAGAAAAGGCATACAGATGAAGGTCCAACCAAAAGAGAGAGCATCCATCCTTTCGTGATGTGATGAAACCCCTTTGTGCAAAACTGTGGCAGGGCAGGTGGTGTGGGAGAAGAGAACAGATCTATGTCTGGAGTTCCCCATGATGACTGTCATTTTCTGAATACATGAAGATCCAGTTTCCACTTCAATGTCTGAGGCATCTGTCGTCATTTATCACTGCCAGAGAGTCCCTTTTTTAGTGAACATTCCTGAGACAATTGACAAAAACTTTACTTATTATTTGAATGACAGCAAAATTGAATGACAGTAACTTCCCCCAACATGTTGAGATACCATCATTTTTTCCATATATTCACACACTTACTCATGGCACCAGACATTGAGAAGCCATGAACCCTAATGTTCTGGAACCCTAATGTTGGAAGCATGTGTCTCTGAGTGAGTTGATGTAGTAAAGTGAGTTTGATGATTGTAAAGTGACCAAGTCTTCTTCGCTTGTCCGGGCTAAAAAGGGCCTTCAGGCTGCTGTATTCAGTACACCCAGAAGGACTGCACTTGCTGGCTCCTCTCAGACTTAGCACTGCTATTTGATAGCACGAATATGGCAGGCATCTTAGCACTGTCATAAGATATTCCAGATGCTGTAGAAGGTCTTCCGCTTTCGCCTAAATAAGGATAGTCCCTGCCTAAATGTAGCCTGAAGTAAGCTATCAGCCTGAATAGAACTAATGTGAATACTCCAGAGTAGATGAAATGCTGGGGCAAGATAATGCTGGATAATGAGAAGAAATGACAGTAAATTCCTCCAACTTCTTATAACTTAGCGCAGAAGCCTGTAACCTTGAGATTTCCTGGAACCAGAAAGTGCTCTTCCTTTGATCAGCAAAGTACCATCCAGTGATCTTTGCCCAGCTCGGGTAAAAGCGGCCCGTCGCAGATAAGTGTGAATGTAAGATAATCC
The DNA here is from genome assembly GCF_019279795.1 of Protopterus annectens. Taxonomy (NCBI): domain Eukaryota; kingdom Metazoa; phylum Chordata; order Ceratodontiformes; family Protopteridae; genus Protopterus; species Protopterus annectens. The sequence continues at coordinate 1,789,865,663 of NC_056741.1, read as the reverse complement.
CAAAAGGAGTCTCCACGATTCCCCTAAAGGTACTAGGAACAATCTGGTAAAATCCTCCTAGGCCTTAAAATCAGGGACTGGTAGAATGATGTCCAACACCCATCATGTCCAACTGAGTAAATCCCATGTTAATAAAATCCAAAATCCAGACAGGTTCCAGCGAGCAGCCATCCAAATGAGCTGAGAATCAGCCGAAAACTGGAAGCTGAAAAGGCAGGTTGGTCTGTTGCTGAAAGGACTCTGCCACCCCAGAAGTCTGAGCAGGTGAACTCCCTGTTCTAGGCCTAAAAAGTCCCTTTGAGCCCTGCCCTACCCTGCCCCTACCCCGCCCCTAGACCTACCCTCATAAGCAGGATATGTCCACCCCTTAGCCACCCAATTCAGGCCAATTTCTACTAAACTTACCACAAAAATTTCTACTAAGCTTCAGGACTTAGCTTATTGTCCTCTTTTCTTTCTCCCAAAACTGCTTCCACAGGTGAACTGAACAAACAAACAGACTGCTGTAGAAAGCATCCAAAAGCTCCTTGTCTTTATGATGCTCAGCCAAATTGATCCTCCCTCAACCAGGCATGCCTAACAGAAACAGAACTAGCCACCGAGGCCCGAGGGAGGCCTGCACAGCATCAAAACCATATTGCAAAGAATTGCCCACCACCCACTTGTTCAGACACATAAATCCAAATCCAACGCTCTTAAATGCCTTATCACCACAAAGCATCTCAGTGAGGGAAATAATTGACCTTTATTAATTTTGATATTCTACGATTTCAGCACTTGCTAGCCTAATGGCAAGTGGAAGCTTTATAGAGTTCCCACCTATCTAATGCCCTTTGCTCTTTGCCTCTTTGTCAGTGCAGTGGGAAGGAGACACCAGGGAGGCCACACCTTCCTTAACACCCTGAACAGTTTCTGGGTCCGCCTCTGGACTCTTAAACAAATATTTAATGAGCTTTTATGAGCTATAGTACCTATCAGGTTTAACAGGAGGCAGGAGGCAAAGATCAGGGTTCAGGGAAGCTCTGCAAAACATCTTCCACCACATTCAACACAGGCGGAGAAGCATGCAGGGCCTATGCTGGTAAAAAAAGAATTAAACCTAAGCCTCTTCCCAGAGTAATCCTAATCTTCCCATTTAAAGTGCTCCTCATGGAATGCAGAGTCTTGAAAAATGAAAAAAAAAAAAGGAGAGAAGTCAAGGAGTGGCAGTCATGGCATCATCCCAGAATCAATGAGGATAGATACTCCTGCTCAAATCTTCCGCAGAAGATTCAGAAGCCTGAACCCTGTGTCAAAACTGTCAAACTCTGGTTCCACTCTAGGCCTCTATCAGGAGGGCCTTTCCGCCTGCCTGAGGAGAGGCATCCTGTAACAGCAAAAGTGTCTGCCTGAGACTCTATAACTAACTCCTGGCAAAGTTCCTCAAACTACTGACATCTAAAGAACCGAACCGCCTGCCTGCCTGCTTCACAACCTCTGTCCCCGCAGCTTCTTGGTTTTGCTTTCTTGACTTAAGCTGGGCGCCGGAGCATAGCATTTTATAATCCCAAACACTATCAACACAAATCTGGCACAGTCTAATACAGTCTAACCTCCTTACCTAGCACCCACCTAGCAACCAACAACGTGCGCAAACCAAAGGCAGCCGGCTCAGACATAAAAACAGTATGGTAAATGGTAATCTATAAGGTATATGAGGTATTTGTTTCCAATACAGTTATTCACTTTTTCTTTTTCTGACATCCGTTAAATAAACAAGGCAAGAAAACAAAAATGTTCCAATGACTCCAAACTCTTCTGACTCTGAAAACTTCGTTTCGTTTCTCGAAGCCAACTTGCACTCCCCTCCGCAAAATTGCTTCTGCATCGACAGCGACAAAAAAGACTGAGAGATATGACGCCGTCATAAAGATGATTTAGCACCTGACGACGACGCCACGCCAGTCCACGCGCCTGACGACGACGCCTTTATACTCTGGTTGGTCGGCCCGACGGATGGACTATACCCTATAGTAAGGACTGCAGCAATGGAAGACGAAGAACATCATTCTTAAACTCCTGACACTGGCATGCAAAGCATTGTCTAACCGGACTTATTCTGGTATACCATGCCTGGTGAGTATAAGTTTGTCACATTAATCACATAAATAGCTTGTGCTTGTAAGATGATATTTATAGACTAGTAACAAACACAGAGTAGAACTCTGAGGTTATTAAACTGGAATAAATCATTTCCCACCTTTAGCTATGGTAATGCTGGAATTTAATGTAAAAAGAATTCCTCTTTCTGGTTCTGATTCTGCTACATGCCAGAAAACTTGCAGTCTTGCACCATTTGATCTATTTTTTCAGTGTCACGTTGGGCCAATACATGATATTTCTACATCTGTCTTTATACTTCAGCATTCCCAAACATGGCTCATGTACCCTCAGTAGCACTTGACTTATTGGCTGAGACAAAATGATAACTTTTTCATATTTTCCATCTACCACCCCCCACACACACACAAACATACCAGCTGGAAAGAGTGCCCAGCACTGCTAGGCAATTGTTTAAGATGATTATCCAAATACCCATCATCTGGCCATACTCTATCATCTGCCCTTCTGACACTCAACTCCCTTGCCCGTCCTCTACATGTCGGATGTCATACCTAGTTATCACTGTAATTTCTACACTGCTGTTCATTGTCATGGCTTTAGGTCATCACAATTTCATAAACTAATTTTATTCTTTATTTCCTATCTCTTATCTTCGGTATAATATGCTTTAATCACCCCACCCGTACAGCAACTTATACTCTATTAATACATACCCAGTTAACAAAAATTACCCTTAGAATTCAAGCTTGGGATCTCTTCTATTTATAAATACCCCAGTCATCAATGCTGCAAAGAAAAGGTTAACACACGTAACATAATCTGTTATAGAAAATGTAAAGTAAAATTTCCAAGCTTTGACCAATTTACATCATTGGTTTTATTTATTTATTTATTAACAGCCTTGTGAACCAGGTAATTGGGCTGGTCTGAAGTCCTTTTCAGCCCCATACAGGGGCAAAGGTGCTCAGTACACACGGAGCTAAGTATAGTATGAGATGGTGGATACAGTCTTCTCAGCTGTTCCTCTTTTAAAGGAACATATTTAAGCCTGATTTACCCCTGGAATTGATGTACATAATTTTTGAAATATGTTCCAATTTTCAGGATTGATTTACCCCTTTCACACAATTTTCTGAATCCTCTCTCATCACATATGATTTTAAGATATCCAGTACACAGAAAAGCACACTGCTATACTAATGGCATAAATAACTTAAGGTAAGACGCATCTTACATCTCCCTTTTACAGAAGCAAAAATAAATAACATTGTGTAGTAGAATTTTGCATACAGTTAATTAAGTCTACATATTTTGCACAATTGCTTTTATAAGAGGCTTGTATTGTTCCAGCATTTTTGTCACTCCCTGATTTTTGAATGTATTTCTGAGTAGTATCTCACATTACTATTGAAAGCAGGAAGAGTTGCATGTTATTTGGTATTCAGTGTTATGCTAATTAGATGCCCATATTTTTGACTGGATGTACCTAGCTTTAAAGTGCGTTTTCCAACATCTGCAGGTTGAGTGGTATTATAAAGTACAGCTGGTATAAAATATAGAGCACAATAACTTTACAATACTATACAAAAGCACAACTGGTATAGACACTGAGCAAAAGCAGCTTATAATGTTATAAAGCAATATAGAAGTCAAAGCAGTGTGATCATGGTTATTGCTATTACGAAACAGTACATAGTGCTTAACAAGGAGAATGAACTTCTGGTGGTGGAGGTCGGTTAAGCATAATGGTTAAGGGGTGGATTTGGGATAATGTTTAAGATACTCATCTCTAAACAAAAGGCATAGGGTTTGATTCTAACACTGGGTTATTGGCTAGGCTTAAAATGGCCCTTCATGGCACTTAGCCTAATATTCACCTATTAACCTATTTAGACAGGAGACCTTCTATGCAGGGAAAAATTCTTCTCTGAATCTATAATATGGCTTAATTACAGGAAAAACTTGACTTAATATTGCCTGGCCATCCTGATACTACAGCATAATAAAGCAGCTACAGTTCTGTATCATTTCTTGTAGCTGCTCCTGCAGCTTCTTTGTGGTAACTGGAATTTGTGTCAATGCATGCAGAACATATGCTTTTTCTTCCAGCAAATCATCCTTGCATTCATTTAATTAGGGTCTGCTCAAAGTATCAGCAACGTAAACCAAATTTCCTGCTGTACTGCACTTCTACATTTAATTATTGAAGTCTACAGAGCATTCTCTGTAGTCTAGTTGGTGTCTTTTATATGAAGATTTCTTGAAAATATTCTGTAAGAGTCTGTCTTAGACTTAATATACATCCTGTAAATATAGTAATGACATATCTGGCAACCAAAAACTATGGCAAGCATTATTTTCTGTCTCTGTACCTATCTGGTTTGTGGCTTTGCGAAAGTTTTTAATGTACAGGTAACTATGCCCTCTTGCAGTAGCCATTCTGCTAGCCCATTTTGGCTTGCATCTTTTTGTAATATAGTTAGCATGGCTACCTTACCATGCTTCCCTAATGGTGTCAGTGTTTCCCTAAAGCTGTCTGAGTCTAAAGCAGATGAGCTTCAATTCATCAGTTTTAGTCCCTGATTTGTAACTCTCAGATTGTTTGTTTCCCTCATAGGAAATCACTACCAGTGTATATATATATATATATATATATATATATATATATATATATATATATATATATATATATATATATATATATATATAAATATATATATATATATATATATATATATATAAGTCTACTTTAAAACACCGACATGCAAAACACCGACGACAAGAACACCAAGACCGGAAGATCGACAACTGAGATGACCGACAGTTTAAAAGCCCGGCGCTGAGAACACCGACATGTTAAGGTAAGTGTGCGATAGTGACAGACTTTAGGGTTAGGGGCAGGTTAAGTGAGTTAGTGTTAGGGTGCAGATAAAGTAAGTATGCGATAGTGACAGACTTTAGGTTTAGGGGTGGGTTAAGTGAGTTAGGGTTAGGGCGCGGGTTAGGTGAGTGTGCGATAGTGACGGACCTTAGGGTTAGGGTTAAGGTTACTGCATAGATAGTTGTGTATGTAAGGTTTAGTGTAGGTTTGTAAGTTTTTTGTTGCGCTTGTGTTGTGTGTGTGTTTTTCAGAAAAGGTATTTGTTTTGCTTATTGATTGTCAGGATTGTGGTTTGTCGGGCATGTGAAGTTTCGTGCTTTTAAACTATCGGTCATCTCAGTTGTCGATCTTCCAGTCTCTGTGTTCTCGTCATCGGTGTTTTAAAGTAGACCCATATATATATATATATATATATATATATATATATATATATATATATATATATATATATATATATATTGTATGTTTGTGTGCATTAGTAGTGATTCAAAATATTTGCATGATTACAGGAATATTCTTCAATTTCCTGGATTCTCTGGTGGGGTGGATTGGTGGCATCCCTAGCATTTACAATGGATGTGGTTCATTACTTACAGCTTGTTAGAAGATGCTGTCTTAGATACCTTGATGACAGACCACATGGCATCTATTTCAATTTTATTTGCGTTACCTGTACCATTCCTAGTCTCTGTTTTCACCTTGTTTTCAAACACACACTCCATCATTTTTACATACGTCTAACTCCTCAGCTAAAATTTTAATTGTACAATTTCCAATATGCTCACACGGCTCATGCATTTTTTCCAGGACTAAGTCAGATACTGTTAACAGTCTACTTCTTTTGTGATCTTTTCTTATTCCACAGATTATTCTGTCTCTGATTAAGGAGTAACACAGTTACTCAATTTCAGAAACATGCACACCTCAGTAACATGCATCAATATTTTCTTGCACCCCTTGATTTCTGGTGAAGAATGAAACTCTTATATAAGGTAAATTTGTCTTTGGTTTACAGTATGCCAGGAATTTATATTTTATTAATACCGCTGGATTGTCTCCGTTCTCTTCACTGAGACAAAATGTATTAATACATTGATGGCTTCCTTGCCTGAAATAAGAAGAAACAGTACTCTGAATATTTTCTGACTTATCATGCTTGACCTGAAGGCTGATTTGTACCTTAAAGGGTTTTCTCTGTCAATGATAATGGTTTTAAGCATGGACACAAAACAAATAATCGTTCATAGATTAAGTCATTAAAGTCACAAGCCAGTTTCAGGATGACCCGTGTGTGAGGACTGCAACAGTGAATACACCCCGGGGATCACTTCTGTGTCTCTGCTGGACAGTGGCACAGGAAAATAACTTTCTTGGGTGGCGTAAGCTATGGTAGCTTGCTGGCTAGGCTTGCGTAGGCCCTTGGGCCGATGGCCTAGTACCTACCTATGAACCTATGAACCTATGATCAGGAAGCATTTTTATTAACTTATCAAAATGTTTTTAACTCGTTTAGTCATAAGACTATGGAATGTTCTTGGCAAACCTCTTAACTGTCCAGATTTTTGCAGAATGTCCAGATTTTTGCCTCATAATTTTGGTCTGGTCCTCCTTGACACCGCAGAACTCCACTGGCAGTCATTCTCTGGACAGTAGTTCCACTGTGGCGACCTCAAATGGGAAAAGTCAAAAGAAGAAGAAGATTTTTGGTCTAGTCCTCATAAACTTTATGGTTTTCTGGAAAATAACTGGGATGAGCTGAGGATTTAAGTCACTATATAATGACATACATTTAAGTTTCAGACTTCAAAACATTCAGAAAAATGCATGATAAAACAAATCCTGATATTCTAGCAACTTTCTAAGTTTACAAGAGCAATATTTAAAATTTGCCCCTATTTTTGGATCTTTGCCCCCCCCCCCCCATTATGTTGAGCTTTGTCCAGATTTCTTGCACAAAGAGGTTGAGAGGTGTGGCTCTTGATGAGGTGGGAAAGGTCTTAAGCTAGACTGCACACATGCCTTCACAGTAGTTCTATAAACAGCGTCTTGGGTGTTCATGGTGAGTCAGATGATGGAACTAACTTTTCATCAGCCCTTCTTGAAAATGGCTTTCCAGGACAATCAGATTGTGCTTGGTTTCCTTCTCTTTCATTATTACTTTAACAAGATAAGATACTGTCATATGAAATAATGGGTCTATATTAGTTCACTGAAAGTTATTTTCAGCGAACACCATTCCGTCTACCCCTATTCAACAAAAATCACTTCTGCAATTTGCTGAATTTACCAAGGGCAAGGAAACAGTTGCCCTGCAGCACAACAAAACCCACAACTAACTAAATGAAACCACCCAAGTTGGGGGCTGTGCCCCTCACACACCCCCAACTATATATGAGATTACACTACAGTGGGGGAAAAGGGCAAAGCTGTGTAGTTGGCCAACTACTTCCTTGCCCTTGGTAAATTCAGTGGGTCAATGGAAAGGTGTTCGCTGAAAATAACTTTCGGCGAACTAATATAGACCTGAAATAGCAGGCTGGTCAGGCATCAGATAATGTGCTCCTGTTTCACTTAACCCAGTTATCTACCAGAATCCTGCACAGTTTCAAGTCAGGTTCCATACCTTTAAGTTGTTCCTTTTTCATCTCTTAAAAGCAGAGTTGATACTAGGGCAATGCAGCAAGGCAGAAAAATCTATGTCACCATTTGGTCTGATTTGGTTACCAAGTGGCTCCCTATCAGAGATTTATTATTGACCAAGTGCTGAAGTCTGACAATTGTACTGCTTAATCAGCAGCATGGCTTCACAAGAAACTCCATCTACTTTCATCACATATCTTCCATTCCCTATTTAAAAAAATAGTTACATCTAACCATCTTAAATTCGTATATATGCATTAGAAAACAGCTGAAAACAGTCTGACTTTTGCTTTAAGAGGTTATCTTCAAGTTATACAGTTCATATTTTGAAATTAATTCTGTGGTATTTTAAGCTCTATTAAGTCTCATTTTTAATGTGCATCCCCCTTGCATTTTGAAGCACTGACTTCTATCTAAAAAGTATGTTCTACAGGATTCATGTAATCCAATGGCCTGAATATATACACATATATATGTATGTGTGTGTGCGCGCATATATATATATATATATATATATATATATATATATATATATGTATATATACACACACACACACACACACACACACACACACACACACACACACACACACACACACACACACACATATATATATATATATATATATATATATATATATATATATATATATACACACACATACATATATATATATACATATATATAAAATTGCCTCAACATCTGTTTCCACAGCCAGGGAAGAGTCATCAGACAATGTTGCTGAAGTGCTACCAGACTTCCTATGAATAGATTTGCCTCTTTTTCTCTTTTCTGGTACATGACCACAATCATTTACACTCTGAAACGTAATGGATTTTGTACAGCAAATGGAAGGCAGACCATTGGTAGGATGTCAGTCCTGTGGGCACTCTACATGTTTGTTTGTGTCTTTCGGCTTTTCCTGTTTAGGGGTCGCCACAGCGGAACTCCGGTCCGCTAATGATTAGTAGTGGATTTTTACGTACCGGGTTACCAGCCCTGACGCACAACCTTCAACGAAGGCATGCCCCATTCATGTATGCCTCCACACAGAAGATGCTCTGGCTGAGAATCGAACGGGACAACGTCTTGCTATGAGGCGACAACGCTACCGCAGCACCACCACCGCCAAGGGCATTGCTCTGCATGTAAAAATGTTATATAAACCAAACAATTTATATCTGGTAACACAGCAAGAGTTTCTGAAATTCAGTGTTTCAGTACTTTTGGTTCTGAATGGTTAATTTATTTAGCAACATGTACCTGTTCAGCTTTTTATGTTGGACAAATGTCCAGACAATTCAAAATCTATATCTATGAACATCTGAGCAATAAATCATTGTTCCTTTAATGCCTTATACAAACATAATGTTAAACATCCTCCTGCTGTATTTAGCTTTACAGCAATAGACAGAATATGTCACTGTAAACATACTAAATTAGGTTGGTATGAAACTCTATACAATAAAGAACGTGGTTGGATTATGAGGTTAGGGGCACTTTTTTTCTCCTGGATTAAATGACATTTTATAATTATTTTTTTTTTTCCTTTTTTTTCATTAAGAACATGTGGTGTTCAATTGCCTGTGTTTAGTCTGATAAGAGATTGCTAATCAGTGGGTACATCAGACTAAAAGTCAGACAATTCAAAATCTGTATCTATGAACATCTGAGCAATAAATCATTGTTCCTTTAATGCCTTATACAAACATAATGTTAAACATCCTCCTGCTGTATTTAGCTTTACAGCAATAGACAGAATATGTCACTGTAAACATACTAAATTAGGTTGGTATGAAACTCTATACAATAAAGAACATGGTTGGATTATGAGGTTAGGGGCACTTTTTTTCTCCTGGATTAAATGACATTTTGTAATTATTAGAGGTAATGTCTAACTAACCTATGTGCTTTTTAAGTAATTACTGGGGAGTCCGTGGTTGAATTACACTGAAGAAGGCAAGGGTTTGCCAAAACCGGTCTGTTTTTTTTTCACAATAAAACATTGGATGCTGGCTTTAGCTGCTGGCCATATTTGTGGGTACTGTTTTTTTCTGAACATCAAAGTTACTCCTATAGCAAGTATTATGCTGCATCTGTTTGCTTTTTTTTTTTTTTTTCCTTTTTTTTCATTAAGAACATGTGGTGTTCAATTGCCTGTGTTTAGTCTGATAAGAGATTGCTAATCAGTGGGTACATCAGACTAAAAGTCTGACAGAATCATTTACCATGACTTGCATGCCATTGTAGATAGCTGGAAGGAATGGTGTGGCTTTTTACTGAAGACAACAATATCTTTATGAAACAGTTTCACCCAAGAAAGTGATAAGCATGCATCATGATTGAAGAAAAAAGGAAGGATATCAAAGTTAAGACAGTCTGGAACTGTCAATACTGGTTTAAAGTCAGAATGTAACCCACAGTTATTTACTTACTTGTTTGTTTTTTATTATATTTGTAGGCAAGGAAAGTTGATCTGGGAAGATCCTATTTTTATTGGAGTCCTTAAGAGAAAATTACAGCAAAATCAAGAAAGTCTGTAAAAATGCCTGGCTCTTTAGCACAGAGGAATGGAGCCCTTACTGCAACCCAGACAACTAGATTTATATAGCAGCCACTACATACACTGGTGGAGTCAGGCAGGACAGGGTAGGGGAATGAAGGGGCATGGTCTGCTCACATCTCCCAGGAGGATTGTTTTGGGTGCTTCCGGAGCACATAGAGAAGTATAGTTTCTCTGGTAGAGACCAGGAAAACCACTTCCCATGTTTGAGTGAAGGGGGCAGAGCTGCCTGCTGGCAATGTCCTTTGCAGACGTGACAGACATGCGGTGTGGTCAGTACATTGCATGACCTCTTCAGCTCCATGAACTGAGTGTCCATAAGGGAGCAGCAGTGCTTAAAAATCCTGAACCAATCCGATGGTTGTCTGAATGATGGCTCCTGCCATTCAGGTCTTACCTTGGGCCCAAGGCTGGGAAGGGGCTGATGGGAAACAGACAGTGGGGGCAAAGAAAAAAAAAAGTCAATAGAAAATAACACTAATTCAGAAATATATTATGCAGGAAATCAACATTTATAGTTAGATGATGCACTAAATACTGCTTTGGCATGAAGGCTGATAAGCAAAGTATTGATGAATACTTACAGTAAACTAACACCGGTAAGCTTAACTCACTAACCTAAAGTTCATTACTAAATTAAGTGAGAATATGTAGCAGAAAAATATCAAAATACCATAAAAAACATGACATGGAACTCATCAAAGGTTTAGATTGCTCATATATGTTTTGTTTTTCTGAAAATATAATGCATTCATTATTGTTGTATTTTTGAAAAGTGCACCTTGTAAGCAGGCTGTCAGATACTAATTAATGCTGAATGCAAAACTGTGCTTAAAACAGAAAAAATATACTATTACTGAAAAACTGTAAAAAGATCAGTCCAGACCTCTCAGCTGTCCCTATTTTGGAGGACTTTTCCCATTTTCAGACCTGATATACCCTGCATATGATGTACCTATTTTGGAGATATGCCCCTATTTAGCCTCTACTCTCTTTTTAAGGATTAGATGTTGGTTCTTCGTTCGAGATGGAGACACAGACTAATGATCTATATGAGGGACAGTATAGTAAAGCACCTTCATTTCTAGATAAGAGGTGGAGAAAGGAGGACACAGAATGATTATGAGCTGCAGAGGTCTTGATTGAATTTCTCAGTTACTAGTGACTGCTGGGCTATACTTTTTAAAGTTTTAAGAAGACTTCTTCCTTATTTATTTGTTTACTTTTGTGGTGTTTTTTCTTCAATAGCTCTACTGCAACACATCAAGACATTTGCTATGTAGTGTGCTTTCAACTTTAGTAAGGAAGGGGAGAGTAAGGCAGCACTGCTGATACCCTAATTTGCAGTTCCCATAGTTACAGAGCTATAAATAATGAATTGTCTGAGAACTTCTTGTCCACTTAGTTGGAGTAATGCTGGATTTACTGGTTCTGGGAGGACAACAGGACCCATCACTGTCAATTTCACATGTTTTTACAAAAGACCAAGGGATAGATTTTTTTAAGTATGGGGGGTGGCATCACAACATTAGCTGTGGCAGCATGCTTTTATTCTTAGTTGAACAGTGGACTGGGCTCCTAGCTGAGCAGTAAAGTGGAATGTGAAATAGCACTAGTGTTCCTTATTTATAGTTCCTAGGCAGCTGCTGGCTACATGACTATAACTGCTGAGTTTTATGAGAATTTCCAAAGCCGGCAACCTAGTTTCCCAGTGTTAGTGGGAGGAGAAACATCTTGGTGTGTAAGAAGAATACTGACTTTTTCTTTAATAAGGGGTATGAATATACAGCAAGGGGTATAATCTAGATACTTGTGTAGTGCAGGAGAAAACAACTGTGTATAATAACTACTTATATGTATTCAAAGCACAGACAAAATGTACTAATTTCCAGTTTCAAAACAAGATTTTGCTGGGCCATTTTGCAGGCAGCACAGAACTGTTCACTGTAGTTCAACTGGCAGAGTTTTACGGTGCTAAGCAGGTTTGTGCATCTGGGGATAGCGCATGATTTCCTAATCTAAAATCAGATAACTCATTTTCTTAAAGTTATATGTTACAGTTAAAATCATAATGGAGTTACTGCAACAATTCTGTTTCACCAATCTAGCTGAGGACAGATACTCTGCACAGCGTAGAAACTCTCTGATGTACATCAAAATTCTCCACTGTAGATTAAGCACATGTTAAATTGGGATACATTTATGCAAGTTGGCATTTCTAATCTGTTTACAGTAATTACAAAACCTGTAATGAGGCTTCACAAGATCTTCTGAAATTGGATACACATTCCCAACGCCACTCACAAAAGCTAAGCTTACCAAGCAATAAACTGAACACAAGCTCTTCCTGTGACAATGTTGGGTCTTTCGGCTTATCCCGGTCAGGGGTCGCCACAGCGGAACTCCGGTCTGCTAATGTTCGGTAGTGGCTTTTTACGTGCCGAGTTACCAGCCCTGACGCACAACCTTCAATGAAGGCACGCCCATTCACGCATGCCTCCACACAGAAGACAGCTACAAATGATGAGGCCAGGGATTTCCACAATCAGAAAATAAAACAAGTCATCTTTTATAGATCATGTCTTAGGTAATGTCTTCATGGCTGGATCTTTGTCTTTTCGGCTTTTCCCAGGTCGCCAGAGCGGAATTCCGATCCACTAACGATTGGCAGTAGATTTTTATGGTGCTGAGTTGCCAGCCTGATGCCCAACCTTCAGTGAAGGCACGCCCATTCACTCATGTCTTTTGAATGCCACTCGACCGTGGGGAGGACATGCAGACTCCACACAGAAGGCACTCCAGCCGAGAATTGAACAGGAAAACCTCTTGCTGTGAGGCAACAATGCTACCGCTGCACCACCTACTGCACTAAAAAGCTGCTCACCTAACTGAATAAACAGGATTTATTTCCCACTGTCAAACGTAGTTTCAGCCGATGTACAAAGTACAAAAACTGTTCACTGAAACTACTTTCAGTGAACATTCTGATGAAAGTTTTTTTTTTGTGCAGGGGTCACTCCCATGTTGTGAACCACTCTCCCCTGAACTTCAATATATAAAATCAGGGGTGCATAACAATGGAAAAAGAGTAACTCCAATGTTGACAATTGTAGCTTCAGCCGACATACTTCGATCATTTTAAATTCACCAAAATTACTTTGGTGATTTGACATGCTCCAAATAAACAAAGGTCTATGGCATGGACTGGAATTCAAAAATGTTTGCTGCCAGTGGTAAGCCCTAACATGGGTGGCCAACCACTAGCAGAGGTCCTGTTTGATTCATAGACAGGCCCACCACAGTAATTCTGCACTGTCACTAGACTCACCTTATTAGGCCATCTCCATGGTCATGCTACATGCTATTGAGGCATTCCTGGGGGTCAGCCTATGCTATGTAGCCACATGCTGTCCCCAGGAAATACCTGTGGGAAGGGATTTATGCAGCGAAATAATTCAGAGAATAACTCAGCTGTGTAAATTATCATAGTTGGCCATGTTAATAAATACAGCCAAAATGCTGCAGTCCCCATTATACTCAAAGGGGAGGACTGTGCTACAGGTAAGTGTCAGGAAGTTTAGAAGAGAAATAGTGGCGGGTGTGATTATGAGTGTGTGCATGTGTGACAGTGTGTGCATGTGAGTGTGTGTGTGTGTGTGTGTGTGTGTGTGTGTGTGTGTGTGTGTGTGTGTGTAGGGTGGTGCTTGTGAGTGTGCTTGTGTGTGGCAGGGATATCTTTGAATGTCCATGTGTCTGTGTATGTGTCTATATGTGTATGTATGAATGTGTGTAGCTGAAGGAACTGCCATACATCACAACTCCACAAGACTTATGGACAAAGCCAGCAATAATGCGGGAGGGGACTTGCTAACATCAAGGATAATTTTTAAATGTTACTTTAAATCACATAAAAAGATAATAGAACAACAGAGGTTTCATCAACATGCTTTTAATAAAGAATAAGAAATATGAAACTCTAATGTTTGGAATTGCTGATTGACTGTTATCATCAGTGGTTTACCAGATAATCAAAAAATTTGACTAGTGACAGGAGAAACATAAGAGGCAAAGTCAGAGACATTATGTACAATCAAGGACATTTGAGAGGTATGGATGGGTTGGGGTGTGTGTGTGTGTGTGTGTGTGTGTGTGTGTGTGTGTGTGTGTGTGCAGATGCAAGTCAGTGTGTGTGTGTGTGTGTGTGTGTGTGTGTGTGTGTGTGCACGTGTGTATGTGTGTGTGTGTGTGTGTGTGTGTGTGTGTGTGTGTGTGTGTGTGTGTGTGTGTGTGTGTGTGTGTGTGTGTGTGTGTGTGTGTGTGTGTGTGTGTGTGTGTGTGTGTGTGTGTGTGTGTGTGTGTGTGTGTGTGTGTGTGTGTGTGTGTGTGTGTGTGTGTGTGTGTGTGTGTGTGTGTGTGTGTGTGTGTGTGTGTGTGTGTGTGTGTGTGTGTGTGTGTGTGTGTGTGTGTGTGTGTGTGTGTGTGTGTCTGCCTTTATGAATGCCTGCATGGGTATGTGTGTGTGGGAGAGTAAATGGGGGGTGCCTCTGCAAAAGCTGTGCATGGAACACCAGTGGCAACTATAGCTGAAAAGTGTTGATTAGCACTTTCAGTAATTACACCCCATTCAGAGACATGTAGATTAGCCAATAATTTGATCTTCCTCATTGTAGCTAATGATTTACTATGGTTTTAGTGATTGTAACAATGTCAAATTGCTAAAGCACGTGACCAGAGGGTCGCAAAATGAGATTGCCAATGCACACTTGTTCGAAAATCTGGACTTGTCCCCCTTCTAAACCCATGTTAGCACTTGTTCCTATGTCTGCATAGGTCAGAAGATTCGATGTTCAACATTTTTTGAAGAAGTGGGCGTCAGCATTCTCATCTTGTGACCATACGGCCACAGGATTTAGTGATCCAAAATTGTTACATCACTAAAACCATAGTAAACCATAACTAAACATGTCTCTGAAATGCATTTCCTACTTTCATGTAAACTGCAACTTTTGGCCACTGCAGTTTATATGAGCATAAGGATTCTTTTCTGAATCTCATGTCTCGTAGGGGTCAAAAGAGAGAACATATCAAAAAGTATTAAAACCTGCATCTATATTAAACATGAAATCAATACGTTAAACATTTTTTCTCTGAAATAGAACAAGTGCTACTACTGAGAAATATCTCAGTCAAAATGGATATAGAATTTATATTTTAAGTGACATTCATAGCAACAAGACATACCTCTCAATTTCTAAG
Organism: Protopterus annectens; assembly: GCF_019279795.1. Lineage (NCBI taxonomy): Eukaryota > Metazoa > Chordata > Ceratodontiformes > Protopteridae > Protopterus > Protopterus annectens. Next base: position 1,789,850,219 of record NC_056741.1, on the reverse strand, counting down.
CATTAAAAATCATAGCAGTAACCATTAAAATTCATAGTAAAGGATCAGAAATAGGAACACTTTCTTATATTTTTTTATAATAGAAGGCTTCAGATGCTGAAACCCAAACACTTATTGATAACAAATCATTAAATAGACTTAGTAAAGATATGTAATAATGTAGTTACCATTAAACAGGTCTGCATATTTTGAAGATCACTAAATCTAAGAAATGTAATGGAAAATCATAGTGATACATGTAAATCATAATTGTTTTGAGGTATGCGCCAAGATAGTAGGACAAAAATGATTGCATTTAACAATCCACTTTAAGGTAAGGTCTACTTCAAGGTATTTCTTGTGTCAACCATGGGGAGATATGCAAGACCTCTTTTTATTTCCCTTTCGGTCATCTGCACCTCTGTCCTAAAGGATTTAGTACTTGAATATGAAACTTAGTAAAATAATGCAAAATATTATTGAATTATTGAATTGAATTGCCATTCAGCAGTTCAGCATAAAATTAATATATAAATTCAGAGAACAAACTGAATCTTAAGGAGGGGTGGAACTTCTGAAAGCTTGGGTATGAATAATAAAATTGTAGATTTATTGATTTAAAACTTAATCAATAATTTACACATTGCCTCAAAACATGACAAATTAGTCCAATGCACTGATGATGCAACTCTTACATACTCTGCCCAAAATCCACTTCTTCCTCACAGCTCAAACAAGATTATTTCTCCTCCATAGAAAACTGTCTAGCAGTATCAGATCTAATAACCAAAAAAGACAAAACTTCTCCTTTTCACTTCTAAGTATCACACCAATTGTGCGGCTAAATTTCAAATCACATCTGCAAATAACACAAATATTGAGGTAGTCTCTGTGATGCCCACCACTGCTACCAATATGTGACGGCCACCAATATGTGTCATCCTTACACTGGGCCAATAATCAAGGAGCCTGAATCCTCACCACTGACACTGAAGAGGAATTTGCACTTGGAATGCAAATGCATACACTCAGTATTTCCAGATGTAGACCTCTCTGCATCAAGTACAATTTCCCTTAAGAGCACACAGGGATCACACTCAGCCTGTGGTCTGGACATCTCTATGTCTGTCTCCCTTCAGGTACCCAATAAGACTCCCCACTAGTACAGTTGTAGGGTTAGGTCCTCAGCTGAGTGTCCAAGCCAAGTCCTCCAGCACCCTCTCTGTAAACCCAGTGCTTTGTATCTCTGCCCCAAGCAGCTGATACATGCATACACACACACACACACACACACACACACACACACACACACACACACACACACACACACACACACACACACCTGGGAGAGGCTGGTACAGGTTTACTAGTTATGCCCCCTTCTGCCCAGAGAATAAGGTAGTTATCACCGCCACCAGACACACTCCAATCAGCTATTCTAAGGCCCTTAACAAAGGGTGTTTAATTATACTGTGTAATATTAATACTAGTACAAATGTTAGTAGTTCACCAAGATGGCTAGGCCTTCTTGAGTGGCCCACACTGTGTTAACCAAATAAATATAAGTACTCTCAAAGGTTAGATACTTTGTACAAGGACCAGCCACAATAAAAGTTTTAAATATATTTAATAATAAATAAAAAAAAACATGAAAATATTGACTATGTATTCACAGTAAATCACAGAGTTCAAATCACAGAAAATATTGAAATTAACATTGATGGACAGACTCATACAAATGAAGAAAAACACTCTCTGAACTAAGCTTCACTATATTCCTGACTTAAGCTAAGAGAATTTTACTGTTCCCTAGTTGTTACTTACTACTGCAAGGCAAGATGCTGTGGGTCAGGGTCTTTCTCATCAGGCTTTCTAAAACAGAATACTCAATACTCTGAGATTTCTCTTTGTACTATCTAAAATATAATTTCCAACATGGCTGGCAGAATGACCTCATCTGGTCACCTGACTCTAGGTTCTCACAGTATTCCCCCTTGAAGCTGAGACAGGAATTTAGCACAGACAACCACCATACACATCCAAATGTTTATGGCAGTGCCTGGGTCATTCCCTCTTTTCACTGAGCTAATGAACAAAGGCTGTTTCCCAGACCTATCATCTCTGGTCCTATTCAGCACTGTGTAGTGCCATTTTAATGTTTTAACAGCTTATTTACATTTCCCTTATTTTTCTTAGAGTTAACCATTGCTGTCCCATTATCCTCTATTAACACATATACATCTAATTCAGTTGTAATAATACATGCACATTTCTTATCAATTCAGCAGAGTGCAATCTTAAGACATTTTAACACAAGCAAACCTCACCAATACATTTTTGGCACAAACATCTGTACAAATCCATTTAATATACAAATGACACACAGTTCTAATACATTTGTAATGCAAGCATCTTGTATAAATCAGTTTGATATTTAAAGGACATATCATTCTTTACAAAACTTCAGATGGCTATGCTGACAGTTGCCCATATCATCACAGTCTCCAATACTAAATTACTAAGGGTTATAGTAGACTATACCATAAGATTCAACTTCCGTATCCAACAAGGAATAAAAAAAAAAAAAATCAAAAAGTCAGGACTGCTATATAGAGTCAAACAATATCTGACTGAAAGCAGCAGGATAAGAATAGCATTCACCTACCTGCTGCTAAGCTGATACAGAGTTGTGTTGATAATATCATCTGTATGTGAATATGTATGCCATACAAAAGCTTGATATACCAAAGCTACCAGCATTGTGCCGTTTCAGATGTTTTTAATCATATCTATAGTCAGGAGAAGATGATGAAATTGTAAATTTGAGACTTTTACAATTCTTGTGTAAACTTAACTCTAAAACATTATTGGAAAAACAAGCAAAATCCCTTTTCCCAAACAATTGCAGTGATTGATCTGCAGCTCAGAATTAAGAAAGCTAAAATCAGGTAAGGTCCAATGCACAAACAATATTCCCCATCAAAAACTGATTAAATTCTTTCACAAACTTTTCTGCAATTACAGCACAAACCTCCATTAAAGTATTTACTAATGAATATGTTGTCCTTCATGGTATATACTAATATAAGCTATAAGCCTTTTATGCAATAAGGGCATCTGCTGGCAAAGCCTTCTTCCTTTCTTAATACAGCAAAACAAATACAATTCTATTACCAGGCTAAACAAGGAGAAAGTTACTGTCAGCTGCCAGGATCCACCACATAACGCACATACTCAGTTCACTCCACAACAAGTACAAATATGACACTGTCATTGTCCATGTTGTTGTGAATGACCTGAGATGTACCTCACTGGACTACATGAAAAGAGACATGGAGGAGCTCTCCGATCTTGTAGCCCAGGCAGGTATGACCCTGGCCTTGAGTAGCATCCTGCCATCACCCAGAATGATGCCACAGTACAAGGATAAAATGATTGACTTCAACAATTGGCTAAGCTTCTGGTGTCATTCTAAGGGGATCCAATATTTGTCTGCCTGGGACGACATGATCGACAGATCATGATGCTTTGCCAGAGATGGCTTGCACCTGTCGCCGTTGGGATTCCGGATACTGGCTAAGGCTCTTGCCACCCCTATAGTGCCTTTTTTTAGGCAAGGTTCAAATGACAAATTCACCACTGTAACAGGTACAAGCAAGCAAAATATGAGGGTAATGCTACTCAATGCTAGAAGTCTAAACCTCAAAATGCACTCAGAGGCACTTCTTAAAATGGAGAACAGTGACATCTGTGCAGTGACAGAGACCTGGTTCAAAGCTCCAGAGAGCACCCCTGCATTACCAGGCTATAATTCATACCACGCCTTTCGGCCACCTAACCCAGAATGAAGCACTAAAGGTGGAGACGTGTCCATATTCATAAAGGATATCCACACCTCCAGGCTAGTTAAACAGCATAATGCATCCGAGATTATCCCAGTGCAAGTAACTCTGGGCAAGACCGCAATCCAAATTGTAGCTTGCTACAGACCCCCCCCCCCACCATGCCCCAGGATTCTCACTCCTCATTTCTTGATACACTGGAAAGTATTAGGGTACAACCTGACACCCTAATAATGGGTGATTTCAACTACCCCACCATTAACTGGGAAAAACTACTCATGTACCAGCTCTTTTGCTCAACGTTTTCTGGAATTCATATATTCCAACGCCTTGGATCAACTTATACATACCCCCCAGGTGCAGTAATATCCTAGACCTGGTCATTACCAACATGGGCAAATGGTGTTCCACACCAGTGGTCAATTCCTCGTTGGTCAGATCCGACCACAAGCTAATCACCCTAGACATCCACATCCCGCCCCCACCCCCAATTAGGGAAACCACCGTAAAAAACTTCTCCAAAGCCAACTTCATACTTCTTAAGACAGAAGTGGCAAACTTCATGATACCCATGCAGATGGACAATAGAGTTACGACTGCTGAATCCTACACAAATACAATTTATAAGCACTTACACGAGCGCATGGATCATGCTATCCCTAATAGAACCAAGATGCTATCCCCCAAAAAAAGGAAGCCGATCTGGTGGTCTTCTGCCATAAACAAACTCTACAACAGAAAAAAGAAACTTGCAAAAAATAGTAAAATCCCCTGACTGGAGGAACACCCTGGTCAACCTCAGTAAGAAACTGAGATCCCTCATAAAATCTTCCAAAGCTAGTTACAAAAACAAAATTGCCACTGACTCTAAAGACAACCACAAAGCATTCTATAGTTATGTCAAAAATCTCAATGGCAACACTCAGATCTGCTCTGAATTACAGCACAATGGCACTAAATATACAGAACCAACTGATATTGCCAACATCCTGGCAGACAGGTTCAGTGCTAACTTTACCCCCCTCTCATCCCCTAGAGGGCCCATCTCTATACCAGAAGAATGCAAAGTTCCTGTAATCACAGGTGCAGAGGTAAAAAACACACACTCTCCAAAGCCAAGAACACAGCATCCATGGGACCTGACAATATCCCAGGCTGTGTTCTACACGAACTACAGAATGAACTGGCACCCTACCTAAGTACCATGTTCAGTCATAGCCTTATTGTGGTGATAAGGTTTAGGTCCCTAGACTGTGTAGTTCGGAGGGATTGGGATTTCTTTAAGTGGAGCATGTCCCTCAGGCTTTGTGCCCACTGAATGGTGCACCGCGACGGTTATCCCACTCCACAAAGGGGGAGCCACGATGGACCCTGGGAACTACCGCCCAATTAGCCTGATGAGCCTGGTCTGCAAGGCCATGGAACGTATCATCATGGAATTCATAAATAAAGACATTGGTAATCTCCAAACTCTGGACCATAACCAGTTCAGATTTGTAAAATGCAGATCATGTCTCCTAAACCTGATTGACTTCTTTGAAGCAGTCACCAAAGCCATAGATGAGGGTAAGGTGGTTCACACAGCTTATCTAGATCTCGCCAAGGCTTTTGACACCATCCCCCACTCTGGAATTATAGATAAGCTCACTAAACTAGGTATAAATCCCTATGTCACAAGACAGGTTGCCAACTGGCTCATGGACAGAACCCACACTGTGAAAGTAGCAGACTCCAAATCCGACTTCAGACCAGTGACAAGTGGAGTACCACACCACAGGGTTCAGTCCTGGGTCCTCTCCTTTTGGTATCTACTTCTCTTTAGTACAGGCTAACACAGAAGGTCTTTGGCTAACAAAGTTTGCAGATGACTGCAAACTAGGAGCCATAACTGAAACTCCTAACGATGTGGACATACTACAAAAGGGCCTCACTGAGACAGATGCCTGGTGTCAAAGCCATGGCCTTAAGCTCAATGCCAAAAAGTGTATTGTCATCCCCTTTGGTAAAAACTCTGTACCCATGAACTACCACATAGCTGGTAGTCTACTTAATGCAGAAAATGTGATAAGAGACCTTGGGACACAGGTGGACAGTAGTCTCTCCTTTGATAATCACATTGCCACAGTGGTCAGGAAATCCTTCTATTTGGCTCACAAAAGGTTTCTCATCCAGAAAAAAAGAGGTCATTGTTCCCCTCTACTCATCACTCATTAGACCCATTATAGAGTACAACGCTCCTTTTGGTATGTACCTCACAAGACATCTACAACAACTGGAAAGGCCACAGAAATATCTCACAAAGAGGATTACTGGCCTCAAACAGATGCCTTATGCAGACCGTCTCAAATAACTCCAGCTTTACTCCATCGCATATTGCCTACTCAGAGATGATCTCTGCCTAACATACAAAGCTATGTCAAACCCAGAGCTGTTGGACATGCTCCACTTAAAGAAATCCCAATCCCTCCATGCTACACGCTCTAGGGACCTAAACCTTATCACCACAATAAACAGAACATGCTGGAGGGATAGATTCCTGTCCAAGAGACTTCCCATACTCTGGAACAGACTACCTATCTATGTCAAACAGAGCTCCTCATTAGCACTCTTCAAGAAAAATCTTGATGATTGGATGGGAGATAGGAAATTCACCTCGGGGATCACTTCTGTGGCTCTGCTTGACAGGGGCACAGGAAAATAATTTTCTTGGGTGGCGAAAGCCAGGGTACATTTTTGGCTAGGCTTATATAGGCCCTAGGGCCAATAGCCTAGTACCCTCCTATGAATGTATGAACTAGTCAGCAAACCCAATATAATATTAAGATAACCTTATCCTTACTGTAGCAACCATATGAAGATTACTATAAGAAGCTCATGATAAGCTTTGTCCGAGAGAAAGCCTCATTCTTCAGTCTTCCTATAAACTATCCTACTTTCTTTTTTTGAGAACAAATTTAAGAATCCTTCTCCACTGAACATTTTATCCCAGATTTTTATCTCAAAACCTTCCTCAGTAGTCAGCCCTTTCTATAGAGATGTCCAGAAAAATTAAAAAGTGCAGAGGTACAGAGGTTCTCAGTGGATAATTTCTGATCCCTTGCTCAGGGTTTGATGTATGCACTTTGGCCAGAGAATTTTTACCTTAAGCAAACAAAATATTTTATTTAGTACTCCCTTATCCTGAAGTGTCATTAAACAATAACCACTGCTGTGGAGTTTTTTCACAACTGCATACAAATGTATTCCCCAGTTATGGATATACTCATGTAGCCCATCATTTAAAAATGATATCTTTACTTCTTAAACTTTTATTTGAAAAATAACCATGCTACAAATCAGGCAAGAATTTAATGACAGATTTCAGATACTTGCTTAAATCAGCATAATCCCTTGATTATTATTTCAGTTCTTCTTTGCAGGAAACTCAGTCCTACAGTGTCTTATTTTAAATGAAATGACATAGATTATGCACAATACACAAGTATTTATTGTGTTTATTTAAATTGTTTAATGCGCAATGCTAAGCATTTTACACATAAATACTGAAACACAGCAAGTTAATGTGGTAGAAAAACATATAAATAGAATGAGTAAAACCTCTCTGGACTTAAGATGCCATGCCCAGCTTATAAGCTGAGCAACATCGAAGGACTTTCTGACCACCTTGGACACATGCTGGTCAAAGACTAGGCCACTATCCACAAGAGTTCCCAGATCCCTGACTAGTGAATCAACTTTTAAGGGTGTTTTATTAGTGACACAGTTACCCAGGTGGCAGACTTCGTAAAAGGTACTATAATGCATTTCTTGGCACTGGGACTTAAGCCATGGCTTCAGCACCAAGTGTTTGTCTGTATTAGACCTTCCAGAAGGATGTTCACATCTTAGGATGAACATACAAATGTGTTTGTTCTACTGCACACACACGCACACAAACACACACACACTTCTACTCGGGCCTCATTTACGCTGTTATTATGGTACGTGTTTATTCTACCTCAGTGAATCATAACCTTCCATATGACAGAATTATGACCTTACATGTGCTGATTAAACAGGTTTTGAAAGGGATCCTCTATCTCTTTGTGCTTGTAAAACACCTCTTTTCTCAATGGGATTTGAAGTTTTCCTGTACAGACTCATCCATCTACCTTTTAATTGGACTGGCAGAGTTCATCCATCCACCAGGCATATTCAGAGCTCTGAGTTTTCATTTGTAAAGAACTGTATTGGGTGCTTTTTAAATCCGTGATGGGAGAGGAACCTCCATGTTTTGGATGCGAGTGTCAGCTCAGGCTTTATCTGCAAAGGATGCACAAGTTTGAGAGAAAGAAACAGTCCTGTACTGCATATAAATAAAGGAGTTTCATTTGTCAAACAGATCATCTCCTTCCATGCTGTCATCAGTGCTGTTGTCTGCTATTTTTTAGCCAGTCAGCTGCTGGACAAGACTTTAAATGGGTCTTTTACTATGGAGATAGCTGCCTCTAGTTCCCGTTTCAGAAATGTATCCATTGTGAACACTATCCTAGTTGTATGTCTGCTTCGTCATATACTAAATTTTGTATTTCTACTGTTACAGCAGATCTTTCTTTGACATGTCTGTGCTTCAGGATTTTGCCTTCAAGCCTCTAATTTTCTAATCACTGACTCCTGCATCTCTCAGTTTAGGGGGTCAAAGATGCTGCATGGAATCTTCCCTGTGGTATTTCTGCTCCAGAGGGCTCATGGAATAAGGTATAATAGATAGCTATGCATTCTAAGTATTCCTTCTAAAGATGTTATCTTAGTACCTCAAAATATATAATGCTGAACATACAACACTAAAACAGAGAAAGTAAAAAAAATGAAAAAAAATGTTGAAAACTGCAAGATACTAAAAGTACACTACAAGATTTCCTACTAAGCATGAAAGCTAAGAAATTGTTTTGTTAGAAAATTGGTCTGCCCCCATCCCATTTTATTCTCACTCTGAAGCTGCACATCTTCAGGGACAGGAGAAATAGAATCCCAACTTATTCTCACTCTGAGGTTGCACATCTTCTGGGAAAGGAGAAATAGTAAACCAGAAGTTCTGTTTTCTCTAAGATTACACAATCTCAGATATACAACATTTAAGTAGCAGGAATGTGGGTGGTACGGAGGGCTTGCTCATTAAGAAATATTTTTATGCTTGAATCAATTATTTTAACTTTTGATGGTTTCTGTCTGGCATTATCTACTTCAAGACCTTAAGGGTCAGTCTTCAGAAATAGAACTGAATGCTTACAATATAAGCTGATATTTAAGAGAGACCGTTATAACAGCTACCTTTACATTATCTATTTGTCCGTTTTAATGTTGGTTGGATCCAACTTCTTCTAGAGAGTTTCCCCTCCAAATCTTCCAGTTTTAATATTTTATATTTTTCATATTTTTTTATTTACTTTATCTTTTTATTTATATGCACTTTGTTACCTCTTGACAGCCTGGCTGGGCATAGCCCATTTTTCAATGAAGGCCCAGAAAGAATAGCTGTAATCCTATTAGCCATTAAAGAATTCACTGTATATGCTAAGGATAGGCTGCCAATTCATAAGTACAACGATGCAAAATAAACCACAAGCACAGAAAATACAGGGCTTATTTATCCACGACATAAGGTATTAATTAGCTTGAGGTATATGCTTTGCACATTTTTTTCTCATTATTGAACTACAATATAAGTACAAACCAATTTTTATCATACTGTTGTTGCACTTTATAGTAAATTATGATAATCCTATATTTACATATTATTTAAATGTTTAAGTATTCCTGTATTTGCAAACCTTTTCTCCCTTCTCATAATAATTAGCAGCATTGTGGTGAAGTGACTACTAGAAAGACCAAAGTGAATAGAACTGTACAAGGTGAAAATGAAGAGGACAGAAATAGTAGGAGGGGGGGGGGTCAGTGAAACAGCAGCAAGATGCTGGTATTAAAGGAAAGGATGGGAAGGAGGAGATGAAATGTAAGATGTAACAGTCACTAGAGGAGAATGAGACCATAACTGCAGCTCCCTTATCAGGAGCGACTAAGAACTGGTAAGCATAAGGCCAGGAATGTCCTCCTAATATAATACAGGCATGCTACTGCATGTGACAACAGTACACAATGTAACTATACCTTGTGCACTGGAGCTTCAGTGACAGTGAAAAAACAGCCTGCTGTCACAGGGCTCTCGGGTACAAAATCCCTGCTAACTCTCTTCACAGGGAGAGGTAAGCAGTCATTTCATGTGATGACTAACCATGTAGGTGTTATTTTTAATTATACATGCTATTTATTTTTGTTTTTCGATTCTCCGCAGTGACTTTTAGTAGGTTTTCACTAGATGTATTTTTTGTTATACATGTTATTAATTTATTTTTGTTTGTTTCTCTGCAGTGATTTTAGTAGGTTTTCACTAGATGTATTTTTTGTTATACAAGTTATTTATTTATTTTTGTTTGTTCGTTTCTCTGCAGTGATATTTAGTAGGTTTTCATTAGATGATTATACAAGTGCTGGTGACCTTTTGCACTTATTATGGGTTCCACACTACTTGCTGGTGAATTTTTGCACTTATTATGGGTTCCACACTACTTGCTGGTGATTTTTTGCACTTATTATCGGTTCCACACTACCTGCTCTACATATTCCTCCTGGACTCGGGTCTAACTTGTGAAAGTTAAATACTTTGCTGATTCTTGCTGTTTGAACAGTATAATGCTAACCTTAATGGGCATTCACATTCTTTTTGTACAGATAAAAAACTTACTAAAACATAAAACGGTAATCTACAGGTAATGTTCTGCAAAGACAACTATAACATGCTTTGAATTGCTGTCCAGCTTAGCTAAGTTGTATATAGTGAAGAAAAAGGCAAACTGGTTCCAACACAGCACTCTTTAATAGCAACACAACAAGGTAAGCGCTTTCACGGATTACATCCGCTTCCTCAGACCAAGATATTAAAACTCAAGTCACATCTTTAAACATTCTAGCAGCCAATGAGGCACACTAATCACTGAACCAATTTAACACATTCATTGCCTTGTCTAAGCAGTGAAGAAACTAACATACATTGCAGCTCAAAAATTGCTAAGTACATAATTAAAACTGTCTCTGGTCTATCACATAAACATAAATATAAATTCTAAAATGTATCAACATTTAAATATACTAAAATATATATAAAAAAAATATATTTATATATATATATAATATATATATATATATATATATATATATATATATATATATATATAAATGCCACGGTGGTACGGCGGTAGCGTTGTTACCTCACAGCAAGAGGTTCTCCCGTTCGATTCTCGGCGTGGCTTGGGAGTGCCTTCTGTGTGGAGTTTGCATGTCCTCCCTGCGGTTGGGTAGCGTTCCAAAGACATGCGGGAGTAAATGGGCGTGCCTTTGTTGAAGGTTGGGCATCGAGCTGGCACCTCGGTGTTTCGCAAAAATCAACTGCCAATCATTAGCGGACCGGAGTTCCACTGTAACGACTCCTTACCAAGAAAAAGACGAAAGACAAACATATATATATATATATATATATATATACATATAATAAAATCTGTCTAAAAATATGTATATAAAACTGGTCAATCTTGTGGACATATAAAATAAAAAACATAGCAAGGATATATATATGAAACCAAGGACATAAGCCTGGTACTACATGGTCAATGTTTCAGTGCTCTAGCTTTTAAAAAGGGTTTCATTGACACCTTACTATTGAGACCTGGTGGTTTGTCAGCTCAGATGTTGGTAGAGCTGTTGATTCTCCATCTAATATTATCACCAGTAGTACTGTAGGGGTTAGGATGCCACTAACTTTTGCTAGCAATGTGTGCATGGTATGTGATGTTATTAAGAACAATTGGAATATTCTCTTGACTGATCCTGGACTCAAAGATGTTATAGGTCGCCAACCCAGTTTTACTTTCAGGAATAACAAATATCTTACGAACCAGTTATGTTACAAATACAAGGGTAGACAGAATGCTGTACAATCTGATAGATTGGGTACGTACCCATGCAGAAGATGTATGGCTTGTGTGCGTGTATATATGGGGGGGCACTTTTGTACATTCACAATTAGGCTTTGAGATTAGTACCACTTTATATGCTGACTACCATACCAAGCATGTTGTATATTTTTGTTTCTGTACTATCTGTTTTTCATTCTATATAGGCAAAACAAATAGAGCCTTCAAGGAGAGAATTTTAGAACACCTAAGAGACATTAGGAATGCTAAGGAAACAAGTGCGTTGGCCATGTATGTTGCGAAAGAAGGCACTGCACATAAGTTTAAATTTTTTGTTCTAGAAGTCATACACGATAGTATTAGAGGTGGTGACATCAATAATAAGACAGAATCAGTGGAACAGAAGTGGATTATATGTTATCAAACTGACAAACCACCAGGTCTCAATAGTAAGGTGTCTCTGAAGCCCTTTTTAAAAGCTAGAGCACTGAAACATTGATCAAGTAGTACCAGGCTTATGTCCTTTATTTCTTATATATATACTTGCTATGGTTTTTATTTTATATGCCCACAAGATTGACCAGTTTTATATACATATTTTTAGACAGATTTTATTATATGTATATATATATATTTTACTATATTTAAATGTTGATAGATTTTAGAATTTATATTTATGTTTCTGTGATAGACCTGAGTCAGTTTTAATTATGTACTTAGCAATTTTTTGAGCTGCAATGTATGTTTTATAATGTTGCTGATTTACACACTGATGTTAGTTTCTTCACTGCTTAGACAAGGCAATGAATGTGTTAAATTGGTTCAGTGAGTAGTGTGCCTCATTGGCTGCTAGAATGTTTAAAGATGTGACTTGAGTTTTAATATTTTGGTCTGAGGAAGCGGATGTAATCCGTCAAAGCACTTACCTTGTTGTGTTGCTATTAAAGAGTGCTGTGTTGGAACCAGTTTGCCTTTTTCTTCACTATTTTGCTGTTTGCTACATTGGTTCCTTTATCGGTTCAGAGGTTTGTTCTGACTTTACTGCTAAGTTGTATATACCTGGAAAAACTCTTGATTTAGCATTTGAAACCATGCAAGCAATACAGGTGCCTCTTCTCATTTTTTTCTTGTTTAAAATGTCATTTGAAACCCAAGAGTATATGTAATGCTTTGATCACTGTGAAACTTTTGGGGACTTTGACCTGTCCACAGTGAAACTTTTGTTAAGGTTTATTGTACTAATGTCCTTACTATCATTTGAATGCATGTACATTTTACACTGATGTTGGGAGACTGTCTGTTCGCATAGTGTTTAAGTGTATCCTGGAGTCGCACCATGAAGTGAATTTTATGCACGTATTTTAAGACCCTACTGGGTTGTTTAGTGTAAGAATGGTATTTACCTTGACCTAAATGAACAGCTGTGCTCTTGGCTCATAATTGTTAACATAACTGTCTGCTTATATCAGTAACACTGGAAAGACAACTTACAGAGCTGTGCATAAATTAGTGTACACCAATAATATCAGGCAGTACTTGAAATTGAACACAGTCACACCAGATAGAAGTGGCACATAATTACTTCTTTTCCATGCTTAGCAACAGACTGGCAGACGTGCTTTTCTTTGCGTCTCTGACAAATAGACATGGTAGCAATGTTGGTGACAGCCTCATCTCGCACTGAGAATTATTTTATGTGCCAGTCGCATTTCCACAGGAATTCTGTACATGTAAGTGCTGTAAGTACTGTAATCATTAATTTAAGAATAGTTAGATCAGATCCATACAGTGCTGGTTGGATTAACTGTCATATCAGGATTTTCTGCTTTTCTTTGACCTCCCAAGCTTTGCTGTTGAAAGCCTTTGAGCTTCCTACACCTCTGTGTTTCAGAACTTAATGTTGATTATCAAAGACTCACTCTTTTCTTTCTATATATGGCTGCATTAACAGTTATGAAAAGTTGAAAAATGCTCAAAGCAATGGTTCAGCTAAGATGATTCAGTGTGGACTAGCCTTTACGACGTGCTGTGTGCATTCTCTGCTAGGTGAATAAACTTCTCTCACTCTCCTCTTAATCTGTCTCCTACTCTTTCCTCCATTTCCAAATTCTTTCTGCCACTAAACATGTTCAGCAAAATTCCAAATGGCCACAGGTTACTTTTAGAGCTTTTTTGAGATTTATTCTGTTCTCTTCTGTTTTTATAAGTGCAGTCTGATTGATGACCTTGTTCACCCTTCTGTATGGATCACTTTTGATGCTTTACTACCTGTGTTTTTTGAATTTGGCTCCTTCTCCCTCCTACTCTTAGCATAGCTCTCAACCTTCCATCCCCAAAATGAGGAACACTCGCCTTCATAATGTGTAACAAATGGGCAAAATGTGGAATACATACTAATTGCTTACTAACAGCTTCAACTAGGAAGGTCATAGGATGGTTAAATATGCTGGTTTTACTTAAAAAGAAGATCCTTTAATGAATTCATATGATTAATTTCTATTTACCATGGATTGCTAGGTTCTCGGCATTTGTCTACATCCTGCAATATCTGTCAGGTTTAATGATGCAAATTTGAAGAGTCAAAGACAGCAGCTTTGTATTTTCTGTTAGAATGCCAGCAGCAGCTTTGTATTTTTTGTTAGAATGTCAGGTTCAGATAAAGTCTTGCTTGTTTAGGACAGGCAGAGGGTGTCTTGGTCTTGTCATCCTTTCTCTCCTTGTCCAGCAGTTAAGCCTTGCTCTTTTAGATAAGTTCAGTCTTTCAAGAAGCCTTACTTTGTTATTTTGGCAAAGTCCATTAATCAGTTAGCCATTAAGGCTAAATGCACCAAGTCTGGAAGGACAGCTGTGCCTTTTTATATAATCATGGATGTCTAGGTGTTCAGACAGAGGATCTTCTTATTTGCTACTTCTAATTCTTCTAAGATCACAGTGAATTAGACATCAGGCTTGACATGAACGACCTTCTCTTCTCCCTCTTCAGTCCAAAGATCTCATGCTATCCTACCATCAATTATACAGAGCTTGCCAGGTTTATCCCAGGGCTTCGGCACAGACAGGCATCGGTTCCCTCTCCTTCTCGAGCCTTTAAAACTCATTAAGGTGGATCTGATGTGAATGTTTATTTCTTGACTGATTCTGATGCTTCAATGAGTTATTCACTTGAGGTGCCAGAATGCCATCTGGTGAGCTCACATTTTCCTGTGTCAGCACTCTATAGAGTTGGCCAGACTGCCACAACTGCCTTCAGTGTCAAGCCAATTTGCTTGAATGGCACAGTTTGATTCTGTGAAAAATGTAGGCAGCCTGGCCCTGGCCCTGACCCCACTAAAACAGACTTGTGTCACCTTTCTGATGGTGATCTCATCATGGGCACTGCCTTTGGCACCCTTAGGCCAAATGTTGGCTCTTCCAGGGTTGTCTCATCCCCCAGCTTGTTATATGCTTTGGGCTTTCTGCACAGAATCTGGCAAGAAGTTAAGGAAAAAAGAACACTTGAAAGACATACAGGAATGCTCCTCTCTAGTCTAAGAATGAATATCTCCTCCCTGCTGTCCTAATGAAGGAAGCAGGACTTAGGCAGAACTGTGAAACATTTGGTATCTAAAAGTATGAACAAAGCGGTGAAACACAAGACATAACTGCCAGCAGCTTTGCATTCAAAGTATGGTACAGAGTAGAGAAAAGCAGACCATATAACATGGATCCATGGCATTTAAATCAAACATTCAAATGTTTGAAAACTCAAAACATTGATCCCAAAGCATCAAATAATTGAAAATGGGAAAAAGTATGGTGGGGTCAAGCCCCCTGCACCCCCTAACACCATCTGCTTCTTATATATACCTACTCTGAGATTGCACAACAGTGGAGAAATGTCAAATCCCTACCCCTGCTGTACCACGATCTCCCACATACAAATGCTGGTATTCTTCTTTTGACAGCACTTGTTTGATATTTTGAACATTTGACAAAACATTCTACCAAATGAGTGAATCCCCACAAAACACATACATTCCCTTCCATAAGTTTAATAAGTACTAAATACTTAAAGATAAATACATGTTGCTTCCTACTTTGCCAAATACAAAAGAATATCCCCTTGTTGTCAGATGTAAAAGAATGTACATTTTTTTTATACAGACAGACAATCCAAGCCATATACACATATTGCATTAAGGATCTCAAAAGCCACAGAAGCAAATCAATGCTTATGCATGCTTCACCAATGACAAAATTCAACAGCATTATCTGAATAATGCCACTTAGCATTTATAAAAAAATGCTTTAATACCAACTAAATTTTGTACATTTAATAATCTTCTACTACCTAAATTTTGTAAATTTTAGTAATCTTCTACTAACTAAATTTTTTACATTTTAGTAATCTTCCAAATCTACAGATTTAAGTGGGGAAAACCTGCTGTGCTCTTGCTTCATTGATGCTGATGGCACAGGAATTTCTTCATCGGGTGACTATTTGGATAATTTATCAGGATATTCTATTTTTTTTACACACCAAGAAAAGTCCCAAGGCAAGTCTCCGGATAGCTCTCTCAACCTTTCATTGAATTCCTTAGCAGTTCTGAAGGTATCACAAACAGAGTCACTTTGGGCAATAAACATGCGTCACAGAGCAAGATGTCATGCAGTAAGAAAGAGTAGCCACGATCTACATGACTCACAGAAAAAAGGTACACAGTGGGTACGGCACTGTACACAGTCTTACAAAAACTGCATCAGTAACTTGTGTATGAAATATAAAATAGACTCTTCCCCCCCAATTATAATCAATTCACAAATACAACACCATTTGTGTATGGGCTGGTTCCAACTAGGCAACGTATGGAATTACAGCTACGTACTTTAAGATTATGTTGCATTTGTCAGTGCAGCAATCCTCCACTCCTACTGATATGCTTACAGTGCTGGGAAGCAAACAGTAATATAATTAAAAAAAATTGCACAATGACAAGAAATACCTTACAAGCAGCAGAGTTTCCCCATGGTGCAGGCAAGGCTATCCCACATTTCCTTCATCTGTGGTGCCTTAGACATCACTTTCTTGCTCTTACTAGTGCAAAAACTTGTATAAGATTGTATAAGACTGCAGTGTACTCTTTTAGGGAGTTTCTCCTTTCTCCACTGGTGTGTGACCATGGAGTTGGTGCATATATTTATTAATTTTATTTATCATTTGTTGAATGGGATGATTGCATTGGCGTTCCCATCAATGATCTTTGATGGGTGAAGGGGACACTGATACATAGGGGCATTGTTCAAAAGGGGGAAAAGGTAGGGAATTGGCTAAATTGCTTCGGAGGAGGGGGCAAAATGCCACACTTCCCCTTGTATGCCTGCCTCTTTAGCAACTCCATGTAACCATTACAGGGTGGAGAGGAAGTGGGAAAGACTTAAAATAAGTATCCTCCCCTGGATGTCCTTAGGATGCACATCCGGCCCTTGCTATATGTCATAGGCCAGTAAAGACAAGAAGAAGATTGTGTACCCAGCAGTGGATGGACCACAGGGGAAGAAACCCATAGAATGACGCACGAGAATGAAAAAAAGGATAAAAAAAATAGTACACAGACCCATTTATGTAACCGAGTCCTGGGATGGGCTCTATTTCTCCTATGACAATATCAGAAAACAGAGGTAATCCAGAGGTATTAAAATAAATAAGCAAATTTAAAAACTGATACTGATCAGCTGAGTGAAAGCCTCTCAAAGAGATGGTACTTTAGAGACCTTCTGAGTGAGACCTGTAAGTCACATGCCTAAATCAGATAAAGAAGCCTATTCCAGAGTAGCAAGGTAGAAGTAAAGAATAACTTGCCAAGTGTCTTAATTCTGTCCCCCAGCTACCAACTTTAGGGGCTTAGCTGGGCAGTAGAGAGAAACAAATTCTTGTATGTTTTACTACTAACCTAGTGTTGGGTGTCTCTCATCATCTTTTCCCATTTCCCAGGCTCTTCACTGTTACATTCTATATTTTTGTACGTATTTTGTTTGTTAACCGGGTAAGTGAACTGGCTTAGAGACACATTTCATTGATGACCAGAGCCAAAGTGGCAATAACAATGCAGTTAAGAACAGCAGGCAGAGAAAGACAGTACAAGGAAGGATCATTAACAGTTTAAAAAGAATAGTGTAGAAAGTGATATAATCGGTTTGAATTGCTGTATAAAATAATATGTTACAAAATAAGATGTAACAAGCACATTACATGCAAGAACATAGTATAAAACAATTGGATTAAAAAAATCTAATGACATATGCTGGATTCGAATGTATGTAGACCCATTGACAGGATTAACAATATTTAGAAAACACATATGAGAGAATCAGTAGGGAAACTGTTTGTTGCTACTGATTGCTTCCAGCTAACTGATGGCAAGAGAAAGCCAGTGAAGTGAAAATATTTTATATGCCAAGTCTAGTAGGTGTGTATGTATGCAAATATATATATATATATATATATATATATATATATATATATATGTGTGTGTGTGTGTGTGTGTGTGTATATATATATATATATGTGTATATATATGTATATATATATATATATATATATATATATATATATATATATATATATATACAAATATATATATATATATATATATTTATATATATATACATATATCTATATATATATATATATATATATATATATATATATATCTATATATATATATATATATATATATATATATATATATATATATAAAATGTATATATGCACAAACTGCGATGATAAAAAGTGTGCACAGCTCACAGTTTTGACCATGTATATATGTATCCATGGACATATAATATAGCTCTGTGTCTTTAAGAACTGCTTAATCCCATAATACATTAATTCCATAATGCATTAATCCTTGTGTGCCAGCTACAGTAGGAGAAGTGAGATGATGCTGTTAACTGCATTTCTGCAATGCAAAGACCAAGCATCTGATATATATTTCATTGTCAGAGGACAAGTGTCTGGACATAATAGTTTGCTACTGTATCAAGAAAGAATTGTTATAGTTTCTTAACAGCATACCAAAGTGTTGAAGAAATATACAAAAGATATGACGGCCTCACTAAATGTTGTGAAACAGCCAATATGTCTTTATGGTGGCCAAACATTAACATGTAACAGTTTTCATACATAAACCATCCCAGAGAAGAGAACCATATCTACCAACTCCTTTACTACAGGTTCCTTTAAAAAAACACCTTTATTGAATTATCATTTGTGACATAAGCAAACATACACCTTTCCTGTAACTCGTCCAGTCCTGGTTCAGATTTGCTATATCCAGGACTCTCTGTAAGCTTCTGAGCCCCCAAAGCCTTTCTGTGTTGGAGGGAAGCCTTCTAGCTTATCAGTGGGAGTGGTAAGTACTAGGTAGCCTATCTACCACAAGAGTGGTTTATGGCCCAGAAATTGTAGTTTATTGACCATTTGGGCAGTTTTTCTATCTCTTTCAACTTTCTAGTTTAAAAGCCCACATTTGCACTTGTTTCCTGCCTTTCCTGTAACTAGTCTAGTCCAAATACAGATTTGCTGTATCCAGGACTGTTGGTAATCTTCTGAGCCCCCCAAGTCTGTGTGTTGGAGGGAAGCCTTCTAGTTTATCAGTGGGAGTGGTAAGCACTCCATAGCCTATCTACCACAAGAGGAGTGGTTTCTGGCCCAGTAATTGTAGTTTATTGGCTGTTTGGGCAGTTTTGCCATCTCTTTCAACTTTCTGGTTTAAAAGCCCGTTTTTGCGCTTGTTCCCCAACTTTCCTGTAACTAGTCTAGTCCAGGTACAGATTTGGTGTATCCAGGACTGTTTGTAAGCTTCTGAACTCCCCAAGCCTTTCTGTGTTGGAGGGAAGACTTCTAGTTTATTAGTGGGAGTGGTAAGTATTAGGTAGCCTATCTACCACAAGAGGAGTGTTTTTTGGCCCAGAAATTGTAGTTTATTGACCATTTACGCAGTTTTTCCATCTCTTTTCACTTTTTGGTTTAAAAGCCCACATCTGCACTTGTTTCCCACCTTTCCTGTAATTAATCTAGTCCAGATACAGATTTCCTGTATCAAGGACTGTTTGTAAGCTTCCAAGCAGTGCCAAAGTCTGCTCTTCAATTTTTCCCTTAGATCTGCTAGTTCTCTCCTCTCCTGCACTTTTACTAGCTTGTTAGTTTAGCACTTTGCCTGACTTCTTGTAGCAATTATAGTAGTACACATAAGTGCTACCAGCACTAAACATTCTACAAGGAAACAGCTCCAGTACTTATTAATGCCCACCCCTCCAGGCATTCAGGCATGTCTAAAGGTCAGTTTCCTGTGCTTTCTCCTATTGACTTGGTGAACATGGGCATCCTGAGGCAATGTAACAACTGCCTCATGTACACTGACAACCCTCTCCTCTTACCCCCCAACACTCGGACTTGTGAGAGATGCACTTATATATCCAAATTGGAAGCCATGCACTCTCCAGCCAAGATCGGAATAGCTGGTCAAGAGGAGAAGGTCAACACTTGCACCACACCACATGGAACACATAGCCCTCCAGAACACACACCAGCATTGCCTTCACATAAAAACACAAACCACACACCCACCTTCACGGAGACTCTCAATAAAAATCTAACCAAACAGCGGAGACCTCCAAGGCAGAAACGCACTCGACCACCACAACACAACACTAATAACGAGACACATAACTCTCCTAAACAGTGTGCCACTCAACCAAAGCCCCTGAGGCAAAACAGCATGCCCAACACACTAGTCATAGGTAACTCGATAGTGAGGCACACTGATGTCTCACTCAGTAGGTTGAATAAGGAGAAAGTAACAGTCAGCTGCCTGTCAGGCACCAGGATCCGCCACATAATGCACGCACTCAGGTCCCTCAACAACAGGTACAAATATGACTGTCATTGTACATGTGGGTGTGAATGACCTGAGATGTACCGCCCTGGACTACATGAAAAGAGACATGGAGGAGCTCTCAGATTATGTAGCCCAGGTGGGTATGACCCTAGCCCTGAACAGCATCCTACCATCACCCAGAATAACACCACAGTTGTTGTTGTTGTGTCGTTCGGCTTTTCCCGGTTAGGGGTTGCCACAGCGGAACTCCGGTCCGCTAATGATTGGAAGTAGATTTTTATGTGCCAAGTTGCCAACCCTGACGCACAACCTTCAATGAAGGTACACCCATTCATGCATGTCTCCAGACAGAAGACACACTAGCTGAGAATCGAATGGGACAACGTCTTACTGTCAGGCGACAGTGCTACCGCATCACCACCACTGCAGTAACACCACAGTAAAAGCAGAAAATGATTGATTTCAACAACTGGCTAAGTTTCACCACAGTACAAGCAGAAAATGATTGATTTCAACAACTGGCTAAATTTCTGGTGTCATTCTAAGGGGATCCAGTATCTGTCTGCCTGGGATGATATGATTGACAGAGACAGACCTTGATGCTTTGCCAGAGATGGCCTGCATCTGTCACTCCTGGGCTTCCGGAAACTGGCCAAGGTTCTTGCCACCCCTATAGTGCCTTTTTTAGGTGGTGTTCCAAAGACCAAATTACCACCATAACAGCTACAAACAAATGCAATTTGAGGGTCATGCTGCTTAACACTAGAAGTCTAAATCTCAAAATGCACTCGATCGAAGTACTCCATAAATTGGAGAACATCGACATTTGTGCTGTAACAGAGACCTGGTTCAAGGCAGCAGAAAGCACTACCAGGCTACAACTCATTCTACACCTTTCAGCCCCAAAACTTGGGCTGAAGCTCCAAAGGTGGTGGTGTTTCCATATTCATAAAGGATGCACACACCTCCAGACTGGTAGCCCAACATAACGCATCTGAGATACTTCAGGTGCAACTAACATTGGGTAAGACAATGATTCAGGGCATAGCCTGCTATAGGTCCCCAACCATGTCCCAAGATTCACACTTCACATTCCTAAGCACCCTGGAGAATACTAGAGTCCAACCTAACACTCTCATACTGAGTGACTTCAAATACCCCTCCATTAATTGGGAAAACTATTCATGTACCACACACTTGCCCAACACTTTCTGGAATTCATTAATTCCAATGCCCTGGACCAGCTTGTTCTTACCCCCACTAGAGGTAGCAACATCCTTGACATGGTCATTACTAACATGGCCGACCATTGCTCTACACCAATAGTCAACTCCTCCCTGGTTAAATCCGATCACAAGCTAATCACCTTGGAAATCCACATCCCCTCCCACCCCCCCAACAAAGGTAACCACCATGAAAAACTTCTCCAAAGATAACTTTGGGCTCCTAAAAACAGAGGTAGCTAACTTCACGGCACAAATGCAAATGGAGAACAGTTGCATGACTGCCAAATCATACACCAATGCACTGTATGAACACGTACACAAATGCATGGATCTCGCCATACCCAACAGAACTAAGATGCTCTCCTCAAAAAAAAGGAAGCCAATCTGGTGGTCCCCCTGCAATAAACAAACTCTACAACAGAAGGAGGAAACTGATGCGGAATAAAGTGAAGCCCCAAGACTGGAAAAACTCCCTTATCAGCCTCAACAAAAGGTTGAGATCACTCATCAAATCCTCTAAAGCTAGCTATGAAAACAGAATTGCAGCAGATAGTAAAGACAACCACAAGCCCTTCTATAGTTATGTAAAGATTCTTCATGGCAATACCCAGATTTGCTCTGAGCTACTGCACAATGGTACCTCCTATACTGAGCCAAAAGATATTGCAAATATACTGGTGGACAGATCAGTGCTAACTTTACCCCTCTCTCCCCCCTCAAAGGACCAATCGCAATACCAGTAGATTGCCAGGCACCCAGTATTACTGCTGCACAGGTTAAAACAGCACTGTCCAAGAGCAGGAATACAGCTTCTAAGGGACATGACAGTATCCCTGGCTGTGTTCTACATGAACTACAGAGTGAACTGGCACCTCACCTGTGTGCCCTGTTCAATCACAGCCTCACCTCAGGCTTTGTCCCTACTGAATGGTGCACTACTACTACAGTCATCCCTCTTCACAAAGAAGGAGTGACTACAGACCCCGGCCCATTAGCCTGACGAGTCTGATATGCAAAGCTATGGAACGCATCATCATGGACCTAATACACAAGGATATAGGGAATCTCCAAACTCTGGATCCTACACAGTTTGGTTTTGTGAAGGGTAGATCATGCCTCCTCAACTTTGTCAACTTCTTTGAGACAGTCACCAGAGCTGTGGATGAAGGTAAGGTGGTTCATACAGCCTACCTTGATCTGGCCAAGGCCTTTGATACCATTCCCCACTCAGGAATCATAGAAAAACTTACTAAGCTAGGCATCAAACCCTATATCACTAGGTGGGTTGCAAACTGGCACACAGATAGAACCCACAGTGTGAAAGTAGCTGACTCCAAGTCAGACTGCCGACCAGTCACGAGTGGTGTCCCACAGGGTTTGGTCCTGGGTCCTTTCCTGTTTGGTATCTACTTCTCTGAAGTCCAGGCCAACACAAAGGGACTCTGGCTGACAAAATTCGCAGATGATTGCAAGTTTGGAGCTATTATTAACTCCCCAAGTGATGTTGACATCCTGCAGAAAGGCCTCAGTGAGACCAATGACTGGTGTCAGAACCATGGCCTTAAGCTCAATGCCAAAAAGTGTGTCTTTATCCCCTTTGGGAAAAAACAGGTTCCCTTGAATTACAACATTGATGGTAGTCCACTGAACACAGAAGGCGTTATAAGAGATCTGGGAACACAGGTTGACAGCAACCTCTCTTTTGACCACCACGTTGCCACTGTGGTCAGAAAGTCCTTCCATGTGGGACATCTCATTACAAAGGATTTTGCATCCAGGAAGAAAGAGGTCATTGTCTCCCTCTACTCTTCCCTCATTAGGCCAATCATGGAGTACAATGCCCCATTTGGCATATACCTCACTAAACACCTGCAACAACTGGAGAGGCCGCAAAAGTACCTAACAGAGGATCCTAGGCCTTAAACACTTGTCCTATATGGACAGACTCAAAAAACTTCAACTATTCTCTGTCTCATATCACCTATTTAAAGGCGATCTCTGCTTGACTTGCAAAGCCATGGCTGACCCAGCTCTGTTAGAAATGCTACATCTAAAGAAATCCCAATTGCTCCGCACCACACGCTCCGGAGACCTCAACCTCATTACCACAATCAACAGAACATGCTGGAGGGACAGGTTAATAACCCAGAGACTGCCCAAACTATGGAATAGGCTTCCCAAACATGTCAAGCAGAGCACCTCACTGGCCCTCTTCAAGAAAAAGCTTTATCAGTGGATGGGAAATAGAAAATTCACACCGGAGATCACTCCAGTGGCTCTACTTGACAGAGGCACTAGGAACTAAGGTTGGGTGGCACGATGCCAGGGTAATCCTGTGGGCTAGGCTTGTAAAGGCTCCAGGGCCATTAGCCTAGTACACACCTATGAACCTATAAACATTTATAGAAATAGAATCAAACCATATTAACCATATTACATTCACATCTGCAAACATTATACACCAGAGATCTTGTTCTATACAATATAATCAATCCAGTATTACATAAATCGTTCAGTTCCTGCCTTCTATTAACCTCCTTCCTCCTCCAAAACATATTTCTGCATGTATTCTTTCCACAATTTCCATTTTTTTCTATGCAGTTTACTCCTACTCATTTTAAAGATTCCACTTCCAGTTATTTTATCTCTGTTACAATATTCACTACTTCAAGTATGGCTGGTTCAGACTTTGATTTCCATTTTTTAGTAACTGCTTTTTAGGCAGCCACCAGAATTAACCTTACCAAGGCCTTATTATGTCTAAGTAATTCAGATTCTGTATCCCAGCTCAAAAAAATAATTTCCTTGGTTATACTCATTTGCTCACCTAGTATTCCTGACAGAGTACTCTATAAGGAATTTTTAACGTCAGCCAGCTTATTATACTTCGAGTACTTATGCTTGCAGGTACCTTTTTCTTCACCATTACACCTCCAAAATTTGTCATCTACCTGAGGAAAAATTATTTAGAGTCTGCTTGGGGTATAAAAGCAAAAGTGTAGCTGGTTCAAAAAAAAAAAAAAAAAAAGTAATTCACTGTAAGAAGCTGAGCACTATGGTACTCATGATTTAATTAAAACCAAAAAACTGTAGCAAGCAGCTGCTACACGTTAGACCACACATGGAGTGCTACAGTGCTCAGACTGACTACAAATGCAATATTGGCTATTAAAAGTCAGTATTGCATTAAGAGAGAGTGGTTTCGGCTGATAACAGCCCCTAACACTTTGCATCTGGGGCAGTTACCCCTCTCACATTGCCCTTGCTACACTACTGTATAAAAGTACACATGCAAACACTTCCAGGCAAAAAACGTAAATCTTCTAGATTTTGTTGCATATTTGGGAGCCGTACATATATATTCTCACTGTTTCTTTTTGAATTGCTCGTCTAATCTGTCTTCCCAGTCTTTTCTGACCTCCTCTGATCGATTCCTATAGGATCATAGGATCATTGGACGTTACTAGGCTAATGGCCCTGAGGACCTTATAAGCCTAGCCAAGAGTTTAGCCCATGTTTAGACAAGTCAGCACCTAAAGCCCCTGTCCAGCAGGGAAACGGGTGGGGTCCCAGGGGTGTAATTTCTGTTTCCCATCCAGTTATCCAGGTTGCGTATAAAAAGGGATAATGAGGTACTCTGCTTGAGGTCGAGCAGGAGTCTATTCCACAAAAGGGGGAGTCTCTGGGGCACAAATTTGTCCCCCCAACAAGTCGGAGCTTGACTTGCGGATATGCAGCAGTCCCATCAAAGCAGGGTCTGAGATTGCTTTGCATGCCGGACAGAGGTCACCTCTGAGGAGTCTGTATGAAACTGAGTAGAGGGACATGGCTTTTAGCCTATCTGTGTAGGGCAGATGTTTGAGGCCCTGGATTCTTCTGGTGAGGATTCTGTGGTGTCTCCAGCTGCTGCATGTGCTTTGCGAGGTACATGCTGAAGGGGGTGCTGTACTCAATAATTGGCCTTATAAGGGAAGAATACAGGGATGTTATGACCTCTGTGTCCCTGGATGAGATACCCTTACTTATGAGCTGGGCCATGTAGAAAGCTTTCCATACAATGGAAGTAACATGGTGGTCAAAAGTCAGGTTGCTATCAACCTGGGTTCCCAAATCCCTCACGACTGATTGCATGCTTAGAACGTTGTTATTAATGTGATAATATGTGGGGACGTCACTCTCCCCAAAGGGGATGATGATGCATTTTTTGACATTCAGCTTGAAGCCATGTTTCTGGCACCAGTCATTTGTTTGGGTAAGTCCCTCTTGGAGGATATCCACATCACTTAGGGAATTTATGACTGCGCCCACCTTGCAGTCATCTGCAAACTTAGTCAGCCATAATCCACAGGTTTTGGCCTGTATCTCAGAGAAGTATATCCCGAATAACAGAGGCCCCAAAACAGATTGCTGGGGTACGCCGCTTGTTACGGGTCACCTGCTTGAGGTGGCTTCCTCTATTTTGGTTAAGTGGGTTCTATCAGTGACCCAGTTTGCTACCCATTTTATAACATATGGATTGATGCCTAGTTGAGAGAGTTTATCTATTATGCCCGAATGGGGAATAGTGTTGAAGGCTTTGCCCAGGTCAAGGTAGGTGGTGTGTACTGTCTTCCCCTCGTCCATGGCTTTAGTGACTATCTCAAAGAAGTTGACCAGATTTAACAGACATGACCACCACTTGGCAAAGCCAAACTGTGTGTGGGGTTGAGTGTTTGGAGCTTGCGAACATCCCTGATAATGAGGTCCATGATAATCCATTCCATGGCCTTGCAGATCAGGCTAGTTAGGCTGATGAGTCTATAATTTCCCAGATCGGTGGATACTCCACCTTTGTGTAAAGGGATGGCAGTAGCTGTCCTCCACTCGGCAGCTGGGACAAAGCCGGTATGCAGGCTTTGGTTGAATAGGGTGCCTAATGGTGCTGCAGGTTCATGCCTGAGTTCATGTAGGATGCAGCCTGGGATGTTATCGGGTCCCATGGAGGCTGTATTTTTAGCCTTTGAAAAAGCAGTGATGACCTGTTCCCTACAGATAAGGGGAGGGGGGGGCAGATACTGGGGATGTCCTGGCTTACTGATGGGAGGATACAGGGGTGAAGTTTTCACTGAATCTATCAGACAGTAGGTTGGCTATATCTACAGCATTTGTGTATGTGGTGTCCTTGACCACCATCTCTGAATGGATCTGGGTGCTTCCTTTGAGACTGCGGGCATATATGAATAAGGCCTTATGATTGTCTGTAGTAGATGTGACCAACTTGGACTCAAAGTTGGCTTTAGAAGATTTCACTAGTGCTCTTATTTGCTTGTTCAGGCTAAAGAGAGATTGCTTCCATTTGGGCACCTGCTCCTTCTTGGTCCTGGACAGCAATTTTTCCTTTTGTTATTTAGTTTATTTAGTGCAGATGTCCACCAGACAGGTTTACTCTTCCTTGTGGAGGATGATTTTGTCCTGTCAGGTATTCCTGATTACATGCATCTATATAAGTGCTCCTGTAGTACGTTGATGTAGATTTGGACATAGGTGCCAGTTCCAACAGAGGGAGAGGGGGCTGTGAAGCTGTTTATACCATCCCTCAGGAGGTTGTAATCAGCTTTGGAAAAGTTTTTTTGATTGACCATAGCTAGAGGGGGGGGGCAAGAGAGATGCTGACTTCGAAAGTGACTGCTTTATGGTCGGATCTTACCAGGGAGGATGATACTATAGGGGTGCTGCAGTGCTTACTCATGTTGATTAATACCAAGTCCAAGATATTATCACCTCTTGTGGGGGTATTGACTAGTTGTTCCAAGCCATTTGCACTGATAAAATCGAGGAATCTTTGGGCATTTGCATTCTGGCATGAGTAGTTTTTTCAATCTATGGTTGGGTAGTCAAAGTCACCCAGTGCCAGGGTAAAAGGATGAATCTTGATAGATTCGAAGAGGTCCAGATAGGTGGAGTGGGCATCTTGAGTCAAATTTGGGGGCCTGTAGCTACCTATGATTTGAATAGAGGTCTTGTCAATGGTTAACTGCATCTGGAGTGTCTCCTGTGTGTCATACTGTTTGACCAGGCTGGAGGTGTGTGTGTCTTTAATATATATTGAAACACTATCTCCTTCGGCTTTGCTGCCCATAGTTTGGCATCTGAATGTATGACAGGATGAGTAAACAGGTAAGGCTGGAGTGCTCTTCGCAGCTTTGAACCAGGTTTCTGTGACTGTACAAATGTCAGCATCTTCCAGGGTTAAGAATGCTTACAATGAGTGCAGTTTCATGTTTAGACTCACAGCGTTTATCAGCATGACCTTTAATTTGGGTTTTGTTGAAATTTTTATTTTGGTTTTATTGACCTCAGGAGTTTTCCTAAAAAAAACACTATGAGGGAGGCAAGGGCCTTTGCCAAAACCCTGAAGCATAAGTGAGACAAATGCAGGCCATCTCTAGCAAAGCATTGTGGTCTGTCAATCATATCTTCCCAGGCTGTCAGGTACTGGATCCCCCTGGAATGACACCAGAAACTAAGCCAATTGTTAAAGTCAATCATTTTCTGTTTGTACTGAGCCATCATTCTGGGTAATGGTAAAATGCTGCTTAGGCTAGGGACATAACTGCCTAGGACACATATTCAGCAAGCTCAGTCATGTCTCTCTTCATGTAGTCCAAAGAGGTATGTCTCAAGTCATCCACCCTAACATGGACTATAACAAAGTCATAACAATACCTGTTAATGAGAGACTTGAGTGCATGTGTGATATGGCGGATTCTGGCACCTGACAGACAATTAATCATGACTTTCTCCTTATCCAGCCTGGTGAAAGACAAATCTGTGTGTCTCACAATGGAGTCTACTATGACTAATATGTTGGGTTTATGGTTAGGCCTTTGTGGTTGCAAGACACTGGTGTGTGGACTATGTGTGGTATTTGATGTGGAGGGTTGTTGAGTTTGCGTGTGTTTTTACCTCTAAGGTCTCCTTTGTTTGGGTATGTTTTGTTTTCGACTGGAAACAGACTGCCTGCCTTGCTTGGATTACTTTTGAATACTTAGTAATGCTGTACAATTACATATTTTCTATTATTATTTTTTGTTTTGTTTTGTTTTGACTTAAGACGAGTTTAAGTTTGCTACTTCTACTACTATTGTCTGATTTGATTTATATACAGTGATTAACTAGAAATATATGGACTGAAAATCTTCCACACAGAGAAGCTTCTTACACTGTTTTGTTTTTGGACCCACTACATTTTAGTGAGTTGTTTTGAGACTTCGGGATACCATGGAGATTACTTGTTTTTTGGTATGTTTTTGTTGAAAACCTCCACATATGTGGATGTGTGTTGTGCAGTTGTGGGAGGGGGTTTGAATTGTAGTGATTGTGTTCAGAACCTTTTCAGTGCCAGATATACTGGCTTGTGAGGGACAGAGCATAGACTCTAGGTTCTTAATGTAACTACATCTCTCAAAAATTGTGTTCCTTGGTGGTAATAGTAGATGGTTGTCCATGTACATGAGGCAGCTGCTACACTGTCTCAGGATGCCCATATCAACCAGGCTGGCAGGAGAAACCAGAGGAAATTGTCCATCCATATTTGTCAGAATCTGTGGGAGAGAGGCCAGGGAGAGCTTAGGGGTAGGCTTGAAGTTCAAGTGCTTAAACCAAAACTAAGAGGCTTAGAATAACACAATTTAAACAGGCTAAAAACAAGCAGTAATAAATTCAGCAGAAAAGATGCAACAGAACACTTTAGAGGACAAGTAGCTGAAAAAGCAAGATGAAGTAATAGAGTAGGAAATAGAAATACTATAAAAGCAGCTGAGAATTTTTTTTTTTTTGTAGAGTGGGAAGGGAGAAAGGAGGAACAGAAGATAATTCAAGGTTAAGAAACTAAGGGGGTTGGCCTTCCCAAATGTTCTTTCTGTATTAAATAGAATGAGCTAATTAGACTGGACAGGGAGGAGTGCCCCAGATCAAATTTACAGTAGGGGGAGGCAACTGCAAAGCCACCAAGTTTAAGAGCAAAACAACACTAGGGAGGGACGGTGGGCAACTATGCTACAGCTACTAACTGCACTATTTTAGGCAGAAAACACTACAGAAATGTTTATCACAGCAGAAAAACAGCAGTGAGACACTAAATGAAAGTTTTAAACAGATAAAGGAGCAATGAGACTCCACAGAATGCTTTTAACTGCAAACAAATCATTTATATGGCACACTCCTTGGCAGGAAAATCAGAACAACAACAGATGCTTAACAAATGGAGAACATTTCCAATTGATACTTTTCACACAGTAAAACTTATCTTGAAAAACTTTACAAAACGTGAGACAGAAAATTGCAGTCCAATGGTGTAGATTAGTTTATAGCAATAAAATACATTAAAAAGTAGGCAGCAGACAATAAAAGATACAATAAAAAGTAGGCAGCAAACAATAAAAAGTGCAACAAATGTTAAGAGTAAGCAATGACTAGTAAAACTAAGCAAGAAAACAGGATAATTATTGTTATACATCACAGATAAGAGTTGTGGTCAGTGCCCCTCCTCCATTCAGCTCGGTGTGAAATATATTTATCATGCAATATTTTATATGCCCTACTAACTATCCCCATCTCATCCACCGCTTCTGTTATAGATTCATCTAAAAACTCATCCACTGCAGGTCTTTCATTTAGGATTCTCCTATCCCTTTCTCTTTGACTATACTCCAATATCAATCCCTAACTGGGAAGGCAATTTCTAGCCTGCAGTCCAAATGTCTTCTTGGTGCCTTCCCATTCTATGACTTTCCCTCTCTAATTATTTGTTGCCAATACCTTGGTTCCATTGCCAGCTTCCTTCTGCAAATTCCAGCTCCTTCTTGCCTATTCTCTGTACCCCTAATTGCAGTCAGTCCTATTGGCATCATTTCCTTTCTGCATTCTTGTGTTGGCTTAGTTCTTAATATACTTTCTGCTACTTTATGAATATAGTATTCTGCATGCCTATTGTTATTCTCCTTAAGAAACTACTTCCAACATCTCACTCATGCCTTATTTCTTGGATTACTCCCCACCCCACATCATTATCATCACTTGCAACTTTGAACTGTAACTTTCTGCCTATGTAGCTCTAAAATATCCCTTCAAATCAGGTAATCCCAAACCTCCTTGTTCTGTTGGAAGGATCAGCTTCTCCCACTTGAATCTTGCCCTCTTCTCCTCCCAGATAAAAAAAAAAAAAAACTTCAACTCTTTATTAATTATTATCCACAACTTCTCCTCTCTGCTTGATAAAATATGTCTGACTGTGTATAACAATAAAGGGACTAAAAGCATTTTAATGCTTTTATCTTGCTATCTATATCCATAGACAAGAGCATACAGTTTCTCAGCTTTTATATTACCTTTTGTTTAGTCTCCTCCCACATATCCTTATCTGCCATAACAGAATCCTTTTTCTAACCTGCACTAATAATATTTCATTTTATTGTGTCCCTATAAATATGGGTATCACTGAAACAATTCATGTGCAGGTACATAGTTTAAGGCTACAGCCTTTGTTTTATCTTCCTTAATTTTATATCTGAAAAAAATGGAACTGTCTCAGAATGTTGCACAACACAGTGATGTATTTTTCTGGTTCTGTCATGTACAAAGTAATATCATTGCAAATAAGCCAACTTTTCTTGAATACTACATCAATTCTGTCCTTAAATTTCTGAGACCCTTATTTTCTTTGCCAATGGTTCTAATATAATGCAAATAAGAAAGAGAAAAGAGGACATCCCTACCTGGTTTCTCTGTTCAGACACAACTTATCAGAGAGGAACCTTCCCACTTTGATTTTTGCATCCGATCTCTCATATATCCTTCTAATAGCTGCTGATCTTCTTGTGTTCAAGGGAAGGAGCCAGCTGGTAGTAGTAGACTGTTATTCTTAAGCTACAGAGATACTGCATGTACCAGCAGTGACTAGCTAACAAATCACTGCAAGATTTTAATTTGTGTTTATCTGGTATGGCATACCCATTGAACTGGTTTTGTAACTAGTTTGCATTGCACAGACATCCAGCAATTTGCTGAGGACTATGGCTTCATCATACTAAGGCAAGACCTCACTATCAACAAAGCTTCTAAGAGAGCAGGCCAGACTGCTAAAAATATTCTTAGCCTAATTCTGGAGTTCATCTCATGTCTTGCTGTGCTACTCCCCACAACACTATTAGTGTAAGTCCTGCATAACTAATGCTACTCCACACATTACAACGAGTATAAGTCCAGCACAACTAATGCTACTACACACAGTGCTACAGGTGTACATCCTGCACACCTAATGCTACTCCACACAATGCTACAGGTGTAAGTCCTGCACACCTAATGCTACTCCAACAGTGCTACAGGTGTAAGTCCCGCACACCTAATGCTACTCCACACAGTGCTACAGGTGTAAATCCTGCACACCTAATGCTACCCACACAGTGCTACAAGTGTAAGTCCTGCACACCTAATGATACCCACACAGTGCTACAGGTGTAAGTCCAGCACAACTAATACCTGGAAGATAAATTAGTATTACCATTCCACTGCTTGAACCAAAATCTATTTTGTTTGAATTAGTTATGAGAAATGCCCAAAGAGAAAAAAAGACTCTTATAAGCATATGTATGACAGATGATATTCCACCCAAACTCTACCTGCCCTATGACCAGGCCAACAAGTGCACCTTAAATCTGAAGGAAGAGAAAATGAGAGGTATCTGGTGTTGCAATAAAAAAAACGATGATCCAAGGTCATATGGTACAATGCATAGGTAGTACCATTGTGAGATGTAACTGGAGACATATATACTTGTAGGCTGTTCTGAAGAGTCCCAAGGTGGAAGCCAACTACCAGAAAGCCAGATGAGGTCCATAGGGAATGAGACAAATATGGAAGTGTCAGATCTGAAATGTGCTCTGAAGATGCACAGCATGCAATGAATCTAAATATAATTAATCCAAATACTACTATTCCTGATGCTGCTGAGACTGTTCCAGCAAGAAACAATGCACAAAACTTAAATGTTTTAACTATTTGCTTAACCCTTTTTCTTCCACACATTCCTGTCCAGTGATAATACACTAAGTTATCATGATGTCAGACTACCAAAACTCTTGTGAGAGTGTAACCATATCCAA
Organism: Protopterus annectens; assembly: GCF_019279795.1. NCBI lineage: Eukaryota > Metazoa > Chordata > Ceratodontiformes > Protopteridae > Protopterus > Protopterus annectens. The sequence goes on along the minus strand of NC_056741.1, from coordinate 1,789,817,146 downwards.
ATGGCAGCTAAGTAACTGATTTTTTTCTTGCATATAAATACAATTACATATTGTTATTAAAAATTGCTTAATTACCTCAGTGCTGCTATTGAAACAATGACTGCTAATTGAATGTAAGATGTTTTAAAACAAGTCTGTGCACTTGTACATTTTATTCAGGAATGTTAACTATGTGCATCAGATGTTGCACCATTGTGTACCATGTTTTTAAGGAAAACTCTTTCTCACCTTATGGTGAGAGATGTGATGTGAAAGACTGTGTACAGCTTTTATTGTGTGTGTGCGTTTGTGTGTTGTGTGTGTGTGTGTATGTATGTAGAAATATGTGTGCATACATATATATATATATATATATATTATATACATATTTATATATATATATATATATATATATATATATATATATATATATATATATACATATATATGCATATTTTATATATATATATATATATATATATATATATATATATATATGCATGTGTGCTTATGTATATGTATATATATATATATATATATATATATATATATATATATATATATATATACACACACACACACACATATGTGTGTGTGTGTCCGCCCGCGCATGCATCCACGGATACATGATATTGCTTATTGCCCTTAAGAATTGCATAATCTCATAATGCATTATTAAGTCTAGGGCGCCAGTTGTATAGCTTGAGAAGTGAGATGAAGTTGTTGTGTCTTCCTGCTATGTTGACATTTTGTGAGTTCTTAAAGTTGCTGTTCTACTTTGAATGCTGGAGTCTAGTGCTACTGTTAGCAACTCTGAACAAAGAGAACTGGGTAACCATTGGTGCACATAATGACATACACTATTTATTACATTTATCTGGAGTCTGTAGATAACTAAAGATATTAATGTCTGTCCTTAAAATACACATCATTTACCAAAAGGTTCTTCAGTTTGTTTTTTTCTTAGTGTCATTTATGGTTTCTCTTTCTCTGATATCATGAGGAAGGCTATTTCAGGATTCAAGGGCTATTTTTGAAATGGCTTGCTTTTGTTATAGAAATGGGGTAGGATGACCAGCAAGAATTGTTGCTGTGTCATCTCTTAAATGGTATGTAAGGTGTCTGAATATGAGATGTACTTAGTGGTGGGAAGTACAGTTGTCTTATAAACTACAAAATAAGATTTAATTTGCATGTAAATAGTTTATTACTTTCTCAATCAAATTTTCTTATCTGATAATCTGTGTTAACTAAGAATAAAGGACCTAGCCATACTATGTGAATGAAGTATTCTAATAATTAACTTAATGGTTTATATTTCAGAAGGAATGTTATGAGTCTTGTATTGATGGCTTACTTTTCAGCTATATGGTGACTGTAGTGATATATGGTTTTAATGTATTATTATTAGTTCTTTATTCTAAATGTAAGCCTACCTGGATGGCATACATCAATACCTTTCTCTTCCTCTCTTCATTACCTTCCCTGATTCAGCTTTCTCTTCCTTCTGAAATTTCAAGAAATATTACTTTCAAAGAAAGGAAGAAATTAAAGGAAATGTTGGTGACTACATTAAATATGCCCCATACTCTACAGCCTGAAAATGAGCGAGTTATAGTCGTAGGTTGTCAATAGCTCTCAGCTGTCCCTGATTATGTTGAAGATACTTGATTTTGCCTCATATCTTAGTCCTTTCTTTTTTAATTTCTCCAAGTCTTTTGGGTTTCCTAATACCATGATGGGAATGGACCCCATTCCCAAATTAAAGTGCAATTAAAGTTCATGAAATTAGTATTGTTTTTTATCTTTGTCAGTCAGTTGTGCTGTTTGCAACACCTGCACTGTGCCAAGTAATGGCTCCTTCTGCAATTTGTATGTGGTTACATGTATTGGTAACATATCTAAATATGATTGTAGATTCTTGTTTATAAGACCCATTGCTCCTACTACTGTTGGAACTGTCTGGGTATCTTTTTTCCACATTGCTCTCATTTCTGCCTGCAAATCCTTATTTTTTTTATTTTATTTATTTAACATTTGTTTATCGGGTGAGACTGACTTGGAACAAAGCCAGTTTTCAGTGGAGGCCCAGGGAGAAACTCCAGATGCATGCCTTTATAATATTCTTCTGATATTTTATGACTTTTCATCTCTCTGTACGCAAGACACTGTAGTCACTGGGTGAGGCAATTTCAATAAACAATGCTACTTTTGTCTTCTTTTCATGGACCAATATATCTGGTTTTCTAGCATCTGTCTTTTGAACTGTTGGTAATGGGTGATCCCATATGCTATAAACATCATCATTTTCTATGATGCTTTGTGGCTCATGTTTCCAGTGTTTTTAAGCCACTTCAGTGCCATAATTGCACAATCTTCAGTGGAACAGTCTTTTTTTTTTCCAAATATTTTATTGATTTTCAAAAAGACAAAACATAATTTCTACTAGAATACAAATGAAACAAAGACAAACTATATACAATATGTACATATGGCCTTTATGAAAAAAATGAGAATAACTTAGAGTTAGAGAGAGGTAGTTACACGTAACAAAAAAATCTGTGTAATTTCTTCAAGTACTAAGAAGATGTGGAGATCTTTAAAGTCTCAATGAGAGAAAAAACTTTCTTCCAAGGATTGTTGATCCATTTATTAGGGAAGATTCTTGTTTTTTTACCTTTGTTTCTATATGTATTGTTTCTTCTAGTAGAGTCATAAATTCTTGAAAGTTGGGTTCAGATGAAGTTTTCCATTTTCCTGTAATACATTTTCTAGCAATTGCTAGTATAGTCAATAGTAGATACAAATTTTTTTCTCATAACATTTGTTTCAGTTACATTCAGAAAAATCATGGATTTGGTTAGTATGAAGGAATCTGAAAAAAATAGCTTGAAGGAAATTTCCAATCTCCTCCCAGAATTTTTTAATTTTGATACACTCAAAGAATATATGAATCCAATCAGCATTACAATTCTGAGAACATCTCCAGCAAAACAATTGTTTAGTATCCAGCAAAACAATTGTTTAGTAGAGTCCATTTTAGCTATCCTATTGGGGGTGTAAAACGCCCTGTGTAAGAATTTCCATGAAAAAAATCTTCCAAGCTTGTAGATTGGAAGTTAATTTAATAGAATACAATAAATTAATTTTGTTTTCGGAGGAGAGGTTAATCTGATGACCTTTAGTAATAAAGTTCCAGAAGTTTTGTTTTGGATTAACTTTGTAAATTATTAAGTTTTTATAGAGCAATGAGGTTAAATTAGACCAATTATGACTATTATAAACCATTTCTTTGATAATGGAAATTAATTTTGGTTCAGAACTAAAGGAGGAATTATTGATTATTCTGTATAACTCTTGAGCATGAAATAAAATGCTTTGAAGTATAAGCCAAGCCAATCTGAATTTGGAATATCAAAGGTGTTTATTATTTGTTGTATGTTTAAGACTGGTCAGTTCCTAATACAATCTTGCCAACAAGTAAAATTTTTTAGTTCCCAATTATTTATAGTGTTTTCATGTAATTTGTTGGGAAAGTTTTTAGTTATTTTGAAAGGAATTAAGAGTTCCCACCATAATTTAATGTCAAAGTTTGAGTTTATGTAAGATCTAAATGAGTTGTAGATGTAGTTTATGAAAACTGAGTTGGTGGGTTTCAAAACGTTAAATTGTAAATTAAGACATAATATTTTCCAAAATATATTTATTTGATCATTTGAAAGAGTATTTTTTGTGAGTTTATTCTCATTTAAGAAAATAGAAATATGAAGGGATTTCCAAGCTGATGAAATTTTTGGATCTATCCAGTTGAAAACTATTTTGAATATAGAAGCCTTAATATATGTCTCTAAGTCTGGAAAATTAATTCCTCACATTTCCCAGGGTCTAATATAGTGAACATAAGCTATCCTGTTTCGTTTAGGGAACCAGAGAAAATGTAATAGTTTTTTATTAGGTAGCATTGGAATGGCTTGAGCTATATAGTTTATTTTTGGTAATAATACCATCTTTATTAATTAAAGTCGATCCTCAAACTTTAGGAATAATTTATTCAATTTGTCAGTGAGTAGTTTTATGGTATTTAAGATTTTTTTATAGTTTGTAGATGGAGTGTTATTAATATTGTCATCAATAATAATTCCTAGGCAATTTATAAAAGAGACCTGTTTACCTATTAAATGGACTGGAGTTATGAAAGAATTTTGTTTTTTATTTAAATGCATATAATTAGATTTAGATTCACTTATACATAAACCTGAGCTATCAGAGAACCTTTAAGTCTGAAGATCTAACTCTTTAAGAGATTCTTGTGAGACACTCAAAGTTAAAAGTATATCATCTGCAAAGAGCATAATTTCGGAATTAAATTGATCATAAATGTCTATACCTTTAATTTTTGTGTTTTGGCGTAATAGCAAATAATTCTATTGCAAGAGCGAATAAAATGGGCGACAAAGGGCAGCCTTGCTTTGTACCTTTGAGTATTTTAATGGGTTCTGAAGTAAAAGGGCCTAGTTTTACATACGCAAGATTATTTTTATTTAGATTTTTTATCAAAGTAATTAAATGAGATGGAAAATCAAAGATTTCTAAAGCTTTGAAGAGATAATCCTATTTCAGCGTATCAAAAGCTTTTTCAGTATTGAGGGCTACTAGAAGAGCTTCTCGATTGTCCCTATTTAAAATGTCGATAAAGGACAGTATTCTTAAAATATTGTCGTAAGTGTGCCTATTGTAAATAAAACCAGACTGATCAGAATTCATAAAATGTGTTAAGGATTTTTTAATTCTATTTACAAGAATGGATACAAATAGCTTGTAGTCATTATTTAGCAAGAAAATTGGTCTATAGGAACTACATTGTTTTGGATCTTTATTTTCTTTTAAAAAAGGAATGATTCGGCAATATTTCCAAGAGGGAGGAATTAAATTATCAGTCTGAATTACATTTAAGGCTTTATGGAAAATTGAGATGGCTGAGGGAGGGAATAACTTATATAGTTCCATTATAATTCCATCTATCCCGGGGGCTTTATTATTTTTGCTTTCTTTAATTTTATCAACTACTTCTTTAAGAGCAATTTGTTTTAAGATCTCAGATTTTAGTTTATCTGGAATTTTATTTATTTTAAGTAAACTTTTATCTACATCTATATGTTGAAATTGTGCTGAATTATTGAGTTGGTGGTCAGAGTAATGATATTTAAAGGCTTCAAGAATATCACCAATGTCTGATACCATTTTAGTTCTACCTTCATGAATGATTTTTGTAATATTGTTATCTGAGGCTTATCTTTTAACTCTCATTGAAAGATTATGTAGATGTTTGGGCAACATTGAGTGTGAGTTGATTTTTAGTTTTTCTAATGCCAAATTTGTTTTATGAGTTAATATTTCATTGTATTTATTATTTAAGTCTGTAATTGTTTTCTTTTTTGTTTTTGGGTGTTGTGAACTATCTTTATTGATAATTATAAGTTTATTTTGAATATTATGAAGTTCCAATTTCCATTCTTTAGTCTTATTTTTAAACCAAGCTAGAATTTTACCAAATAAGTAAGCTTTTAGTGTATTCCAGAGAATTGTTAAACATATATATTTGATTGATTAATGTCAAGAAAGTTTTGAATTTTGTGATCTAACCATGGCTTGAATTGTGGTAGTCTGGTGATGTATGCTGGTATCCTTGTTGTGAAGACCAACCTTTTAAAATCAATTTCAAGTTTTAAAACAAGTGAATTATGATCCGAAAGGGGCAAGGGATTATAGAAAAGTTAATTATTTTCATACTTAAATCTTGAGATACATAGAGTTTAGCAATTCTGGTTTGGGTGCCAAATCTATAATCACTATGAGAAAAGGATAGTGAGTTAGGGTCTTTATAACTGTAGGTGTCAATTAGATTTAGGGTCTCACACCAATTTCTTAGAGCTTTTCCTAGAGAAGTAAGACGGAAGTGCTTTTTATTCAAGGTTTCAGAAATGTCTAAAGTACAGTTGAAGTCTCCCCCTAGAATCAAAATACCCTTATAAACTTTGTTAATTAGTTCTAAATGTTTCCTAACAGTTCCTATCCCTATACCAGAAAACCAATAGGTGTTAACAAGTGTCCATATTATTTTATTAAATCTAATTATTACAATTGAAATAAGACCTTCTTTGTCTTCATACTTATAAATAATTTAGGGAATGATTATGTTTTTCCTCCAAAGTATTAAAACTCCTCTTGTTTTTTTCTTGCATGATGAGCAATATAGATTTATATATTCCAATGGATTCCAATTAAAGTTATCATCTGATTTTAGATGGGATTCTTGAATAAATACAACCTGAATTTTATTTAGTTTCAAGTATCTAAGGAAATTGGATCTTTTCCATGTATTGTTTAATCCATTAACATTTAATGATAGTAAGGTTGAATCCATCAAGTATGACTTTCTTGTGAGTTAATTGAAGTTTTCATGTTTGGCATTGACTAGATAATAAAAAGTGTAACTTTATCTGGAAAAAAAAATTGTGAAATAGTTAGTTTAGTTCTCCCTAACAAATTGTATAAAGTTTTATTAGAGATAGGCAAATAAAATGAAGATTTGAATACTGAATACAAAATAAGTGAGAGTAACAATATTAATAAAGAGTTTATTGAAAACTTTAACCAACATGAAGTGACATGCATTTATAATCTGAGTGAACATATAAGTTCAAACAGATTAACCTTCATGACAAACAAAAAGTGATTAAAGACAATAACATGTCTGAGCTCCAGTATGAGTTAATAGGAGATCTAAAATTAATTTATATATCCACTTTTGTTGTTAGAATTGAATGAATAGATGAAATTTGTAATACATAAAGGAAATAGATTTGAAACTGATGTAATAGAAGCAGCTTATCCAAAACAATTGTTAATGGGAGCAAACACGATTTTAAGTAATTGTAAGTGTATAGAACAAAGGAAGATTTCATATAATAAAAACATTAATGCTAAGTTATAAAATATTCAAAGTAGAAAGAAAGTCTAGGTATAATGATTGTTGAAACTTATTTAATGATAAATACTGTAACCAAATAAAATAGTCCTAGTTTAGTAATAAATAGATGCATAAATAAACATAAATACATACATTTTCAATATTATCTACTTTGTCAATGCCTTAACTATTTCAAATTAAAGAATATACTAGCCATTAACAAAGTTAATATAAGTTCATTTACTAGAGTTGAAGTTAATTATCTAACAATGGCTAAGAAAATCCCTTCTGTCTTTTAAGTCCACTATACTATAAAAAGACTATAGTTTTGAACATATTGTGGGAATTAAACTTGTAAACTTTTAATATTTAAATAATATAGCATACAATCAAATTACACATAGTAGACTCAATGAAGCATGCCAGGTATAGAAGCATCACATTTACTAAAATACAAATATTTATCTAATTTCATTTCTGGCATGTTTAGATTATAAAATTACTTAGTGGATAAGCATAACAGAACAAAGTACACTAGATGTAAAGCATCATTATTTCCACTGCGTAAAGAGTTTCATTTTTAACTATCAATAGGACAATTGAAGGACTATTATAAATCAGCAGCCACAGATTTCCTCAATATCAATATTCATTAATACAAGGATAATAAAGTTAGTAATGTACTAGTTCACTAAGTTATGAATAATATTACTTACATTCTTTTTGGGCAGTGATTAACAACATAGTCAATCCCAAATCAAAATTCTGCATTAGTTCCATTGTACTATATCCAAAAAAAAGGCCTTAAGTTATTGAAAACATGTAGTCAATACTAGTATTATGAATTTACCCAAATCGAAAAAGATATGAAGTATTGTTTATAATTGAAAGTATAAGCATCTTATTCCAGAATTACGGCAATCTATATTCTCTAGGGTTTCATATTTCTACTGAGTTGTTATGCATATCTTTATTATTTATTGTCATCTAAAAGGTAAATATTCTTAAAACTCATTTCAAATTTGCTAAACACAACCCATAGAGAAATCTGGATCAGAAATTTAACTAAACAGATAGCTTATATTATATGTTTGCAGATTAAATCTAAGAATCAATATTTGCAAGTTAATTTCTGCCTACTATGCATTTAATCTTGTCTATAGTTTTAAATAAATAAAAAGCAAAATACTAATTTACCCATTAATCATCTGCTATAGTTAATTTAGACTAACTCCCATCACTTCCTACACTAAATGCATTGTTGTTTCATAGGCTGTCTATTGTAAGAAAAACTGTGGTCACTACTGGTGATGTGAATACCACACACACACTTCTTTTCTACTACATTAAGATACTGGATAAAACCTCAGCCAACATTAAAGACTCACCTGCCTCACTTACTTACACATTAGGCAAATAGTACTGGCTATAGAGATCCTAAACTAATGACATAAAATCTATATATAGAGACTTTACTGAGGTGCATAATTAATGTAAATTGAGAACAAAAATATGTTGTGAAAACAGCTTCATGCAGGGTGCTAGGAACTCACAGCATTACAATAACTTAGTAGGAATTAGCAGCTGTAAACATAGCCAAAAAAATTGAGTGCAAATTTAAAAATAATCGGAGACACTTCATCTATTAACCTGACAGGATGGGGGACTGAGTTAACATACATGTTCTGAATGATACCAGTTTATAGCTTTCAAATATAGAATGACATTCATCTTAAGCCACTACTATCATGACAAGTTAAGAGGCTCAAATAAAATCCAAAACAAAATCTGCATTAGTTGAGAGGTATAGGTAGGAGCAGATCAACTATTTCAAATGGACATCCACACGAGTTGATATTTCGAATGGACATCCACACGAGTTGAACCACTCAACTATAAAGTAATAAAACACCAGAACAGCGACCAGCTACCCTATTTTTTGCACTCATGCGTACCAATTTGAGCAGATTTCTAGCTCTAAAGCTCCCATCTCCAAGACAAGGGACATTGGTTGTTTAAACGGAAGAAGCTCTAGGATCAAGTACCCCAAGAACCACTAACAGCCTACCTGTAAGCACCACACACATCCGCATTCACTCATAGCAAGCCACTACACAACACATAATGTATATCTGCCATCCTGCCACCGCAGGAGATCTGGGCAATCTAAACAAAATGGAGGGACACAGAACCTGAATCAGACATCCTCCCTGACTACTGTTCTCAAAAAATGAATAAAAGGTAATTTACTAACTTACTCTTGCGAGATGCTCCTCAACCATCCACATTCACACAGAAACCAGACAAACTCTGCAGCATGCCAATGTCTCTCTCCCTCAAAACAACAGCCCCATGCATCTGCCATGCGATCACCACAAGTGCTCGCTAGTGTATTGGATCCATTGCCGGCAACGGAAAAGCACCCAGAATAAGTGTCAACAATGTAATAGACCATGTAACAACAGATCCACAACTACATCGAGAGTTGTCCCATGGCCCAACAAGGAACAAACCTGTTCACATATTTCACCATCCCAGGCAATCACGAAACATAACGCAGTAAACTAACCTATCAAATCCCATAACAGGCACTGTTCACCTCCAATCTTCAAGGAGCTTCAGCCCTCCCCACAGCATCGTTCACGCAGTTGACAGAAATAACTGTAAAAACATGCATCGCACAACATAGAGTCTATCCTCGTCAGCAAATATACAGAACCTTCATTATTGTATCTCTAAGTTTACAAACTAGCCTGGCCAAGCATACATCCTTAAACTAAACAGTGCATGACTCAACAGTAAAGTGACGGTGTAAATCTGTACAGTGCACTCACTGATGTATAACACAAACTGATCTAGACAGGCACCTTCCTAAAAACTGAAACATTTTCTAACCATAGAAGACATTAATACTTAGTAAAAATATCTCAACTAATCAGACTATTTAATTATTCAGAATAGACGAGTGAAGTCAGAGAATGTGAGATGGAACCTCTCGACAGTAACAACTATAAAGCTGTATATACTTATGTGGCATAAATGTGTGGGATAGATAGTACATGAGTTATTTTGATAATAGGTGAGGTTAATTTAGTTTAATCTACCTATAATTGTGTGTAAAAACATTTAATTCTTCATATTCCTATATTTTAGGATGAGAGCTTCCATGTTAATTATGTAGATTCTATTTTAGAGGAGAAACAACATTTGTTAGCTCGAGGCTATTTTAAACAAGAGTGACAGTAAACAGTCATAATGGAATGTTAGAACGCTAAAATTGAGTAGAGTAGTATCTAAAGTCTAAATTATAAAATATTGTAATAAATGTATTTAAAAATCAAAAACCATTTCAAATTAAGAATTGTATAAAGTATAAATGCATACAGCATATGTTTAATTGCTGCTAATGAAGCAAAAATCAAGGGTGTCACTTGAACAAGCTATTATTATTATATGGGTTCTTAGTAAGTAGCTATATTAAGGACCATTAGAGAAGTCTAAACACATGAAATATAACATGTAAGGTTCAATCAGAAAATGTAAGAAAACATTCTTATAGGTGTATGTTAGGTAAAAATACACACTTTTTTGAATGATTAGAAGTGAAATCAAGTCCTAGTTAATGCTTTGAGAGAAGTAGTGACTCCAGAGTTTCTAGGATCAGTTTTCAGTTTCTTCTTTCTCATATCAGTCCAGTTATTTTTCTCAGAGGTTCCTTTTAAAGTGGTGGAAGATGACCAATCCATGTTTTCTGGAATTGCAGTTATGTTGTTGTTTTTGATGAAAGTTATAGCTTCTTCGACGTTGTTGAATGTTCTTATGTTATTTGAATAAAGGATTCTGATTCTTTCAGGGAAAGCAAGTTGTGCCTTTATTTTATTTTGTTTCAAAAACCTCACAAAAGGCCAGTTTTTTTCCTTAGTTCCAAGACTCTTGAAGAATAGTCATTGTCAAATCTAATTTGACTCTTATTATATGTCAATGGATGACCTCTCCAGGCAAATTTGAGAACAAGTTCTTTGTCTAAATAAGACAAGAATCTCACAATAATAGATATAGGAGGCATATTGGAAGAAGAAGCAATAGGTTTCCCTGTAGCTCTGTGTGCTCTTTCTATACCATTTGATAGACCTTCCTTTGGGTCTAATATGTCAGGAAGCTAAGAGTTAAGAAATAAAATAATGTCCTCACCTTCTGTTTTTTCTGGAAGACCAGAAATTCTAATGTTATTTCTCCTTTCTCTGTTCTCTAAATCATCTATTTTACTGATTAGCCAGGTATTCTGCTGTAAAAGAGATTCAGAGTGAGTTTCATCTTGCTTACGTCTCTCATCTATGTCACTTAGAGAAGTTTCCATATCCAGTATATTTTTGATTGTTGCTGCTGCAAGATTTCATTAAGGACATCAGTCTGTTTCTGACAGCTGACTTTTAGATTTTCAAGGTTGTCTGTAAATCTGTCCATTTTGACAGATAGTTCAAGTAGTGTGGCTGACATCAATTGAATTTCCTTTTTCAGTGAAGTTTCAGAGTGTGAAGACTTAGAGTTGCTCATTTCTGTATTGAAGAAGTTATCTCCAGTTTATTTGACAGGAAAATTTCGAAAAAAATGCATAAAATTTGGTATTCTTAAAGAACTGTGGTTCCTTATTAAGAATTTACTACTTTTGAAAAATAAAAATGATTCTTTTCCTGGATTCTGGTACTAGATTGTAGATCTCATAAAAGTTGCTGTTACCAGTTAGCCATCTAGGATCCGCCCCAGTGCAATAGTCTTAACACATTATTTTGCCTTTCAGTATACAGTCCTTCTGCCATTAGTATGTCACAACCAACAACGAGATGTGTGGCTGTTTCCAGTTCTGTTTTACTAAACCTGCATTTGTCTGTTGCTCCCACATGTTCAATGGACTTTGTAATCATCAGTGATTTATTAGGCAATCAAACATTTTACAATGTTTTACACATTGGTTTACAATCAGTCAATAATGCCAGACATTAGAATTTCATGCTTCTTATGTTTTAGAAAATACATATTCCATGTCAGAAAAGGCAGCAAATATTAATTGTATCGTATGTACTAAACAGTTTCTATCTATCAAAAGACACTGCTTATGTCTTCATACATTTTCTGGGCTTACATCAACAAGCACAGATCACAAGATATAAACTACAGAATTAAAAATGTGGATAATTCAGCCATCTTTATCATTCAGTGACCTTTTACAGTGGTGCTTAGGTTAAATAATTAAAATAAATACCTTCCTGAACTTCACCAATACAACTCTCAGAAAGTTAATTATGTAATATATATACATATATATATATATATATATATATATATATATATATATATAGTTCCCTATCAGAAGCCTGAAACACTATAAGCCTGAAAATCAAAATCCTGAAACCAAAAGCCTGAAAACTCAAAATCCTGAAAACCCAAAATCCTGAAACTCAAAATCCTGAAAACACAAATAATGCTAATATGCCAATACAAACACATTAATATCTACCGACTGACCTTAACCCTAACCCTAACCCTAAGGTCCGTCACTATCGCACACTCACCTAACCCGCGCCCTAACCCTAACTCACTTAAACCGCCACTAACCCTAACATAAAACCAACCGCACACTTACCTGAACCCAACGCATGACCTAACACCATAGGGCTAACAATAGCAAAGCCACAATGACGTCAGTATGTCTATTTTGTGTTTTCAGGATTTTGATTTTCAGGCTTATAGTGTTTCAGGCTTCTGATAGGGAACTATATATATATATATATATATATATATATATATATATATATATATAAAAAACAGTGTAATTTCTTTGTAAAACAGAAAATATTGACAGTAAACTGTGGATTTAACTGAATTGCTGCTTAATATAACTGACCAGTAAACCACTTATTGCCCTGTTTACATAAATAGCTTTCAAATTAGTTTGTTTTCAGTTCTGGAAAACCGATTTTGTCATCATCATGTTTTCCTCGCATCAGAATGAAAGCAAAAAGCAGAAAGTAATTTTCATTTATTACTGGTAATTAGTCAGAAACATCTTGGGAATCTTAATAGCTCATAAGCTCAGTAAACAGTACCAGCATTACATTTCTGAAGCCTGCTTTTGATATGCATTTACTTACATTATTGTCATAAACATTACCTTATACATTTAACCTGGAATGGTTATCAATACACTATTAATTAAAAATATTCCACTTTTATTTCAAATTTTTTATCATTATTGTCATTATCTTCATCATCATCGTTTTTATTTAATAAGATTTAAAAAGTGTCCTTGATTCAAATATTTATTTTTAAAGGAGGAAGACAGTACAGTGACTGACATGTTTGCTGGCGTGAAGATTATGCTTAACGATACACTTAAAGCAGGAAGAGATTAACTGATCAAAACAAAAATGACCACACAGGAAGAGCTTGAACTAAGTGGGAATGAGTCATGCAAGCTGGTAATCTTGGAGTGAGTTCACTTTTAGCAGAGGGACCGAGAGAGAGATAGAGAGAGAGAAAGAGAGAGAGAGAGAGAGAGAGAGAAAACCAACTGGCACAACTTTCTGTTCACCAAGATTTCTGGCTACTAAAATATTACCACTGAATTCATGTATAATAACAAGCATCTGCTCATTCATAATGATTCATAAGATAGTTCACTATACCTGTCCTTGACTTTCCAGGAGTAAAACATCAGTGTTTTGGGGGGTATTTATGTGAGTATGTTATGAAAGGATTGTCTCTGGGTTATACTGATGCATGCATGGTTGAAGTTCATTCAATATATTTATGTGAGTATGTTATGAAAGGATTGTCTCTGGGTTATACTGATGCATGCATGGTTGAAGTTCATTCAATATGGAATTATTTTTTTTTGTTGTTTTCTTTTAGTAGAATTAGGTTATTAAAAATGTTAAGAGACATATAGTCACTTAAGATGAATGGTTTTGTTTCTGCTAACATTGGAGAAGAAAGACAAGTCAGCCATGGCAGGTTGTTTGTATGGATTCTGACATAGTAATGCTAAACATCTGGGTCACAAATGAAATTTTGTAGGTCTGTTTTTTAGGTTGCTGTACATTCATCTGACGGAGTCCTTACTCTGTCTAGTACCCATCCCATGTGTGCTGCATCAATGACAACAAACAGATGTTCAAGTCCCAAGCCTCTCTAACTCTTCCATGGGACACAGACCTTTGGTAGCATAAAAATTTATATCAGTATGTTTGCAAAAAGGAACCTTACCCTCTGATGAGCCTCACCTTGTCAGATATTCTGCAGCTGGCCTGATGTCTTACTCATTAATTAGTTAATTAGTTAGGTATCTGGTTTCCTGTGGTGGCAGCAGGCTGACAATCAGCAAAGTCGATGCCAAGAAGGACAGGCTCCCTGCTTTCTCCCATTCTCCTAGCCCCCTTTTCCTACTGAGTGTGTTAATGCAGTGTTTCCATACACACTATCCCTCTTCATAATTCTGCAATATACTTTAGCAATGCAGTCTCTTCTGGAAGACTCAAGAGATATGACATTGGCCATGTATCACTCAGTCCTACCACCTTTGCTGGCCCCGCAGTGTCTCTAATGCACCCTGAACCCAGTTTGCTGGCACTACAGATGGACGTCATCCTCTGCATTATGAATTGTCCATTTTGATAGAGCTTATACTTTTTCTAGGTGCAGGTGCAAGTACTGTATTTATATGCATATTTATTAACTTTGTATCTGGGATTCATTTTGGATAAGACATAAAGGCTTATTTAAAAGGAGAGAACCGATGTCACAGGAATGCCAAAATCATTATACAGCAGAATGAAATAATAATGATGATGATCTGTTTCTGTCCTTAAATGTTTTTTTTTTTTATTATTTATATTTTTCTTTTTGGTCAAAATGTTAAGTTCATGCATTTTCTGCACATGCAGTCACTTTAGGCTGAGGCAGTATAGGAACTAAGGGTAGCCTTTTTTGTCCTAGGTGTTATTTTTTAGTGATTCCTAAAACTGTAGGTGCTATGAACATTAAGATCCTTGACATACAGGGACTAACTAGCATGATCTCTGAAGATGTGACTGCACTCTAGCACTGCTCCAACGTACAGATTTTGTGTAACCAAACATCTAAAATATGGATAAATATTACAATGTTAATTATCCTTTCTTAAATAAAAAATAATCAATCATTTTATTCTTTAAACATATCTCAAGCAATATTAATTTCCTCTGTCTGAATTGTAAGTGAACATTCTGTATTGATAATTGCTAATAAAAGTTGACATTTAACCGCAAACTGAAGGTCTAAAGAAAAATATGAATTCCTGAAATAGATTAAGAAATGGAATAGACTGCAGAGGAAATTTAAAAATTCAGAATATATATTGGTAGTATTTCAATTATGATTTTAAAAACCTTTCTTATAATGAATTCATTGTCATTGTCAGGTATTGATACAACTTCATGACAATTTAATGTTTTGAAAATGACATGGGACACTGAGTTTATTTATATGACTCTGTGTATTTGTGAAACTGTTTTGCTTGGAAATGTTATCTATACTCATTGAGACTACACTGCCAGCTAGATCTATTCATTTTACTTAGTCCTTTCTATAGTATAATATGATATAGTACTTTGTAGGAGGATTTTCATATCCTAGCTGACTTTGATTACTCCCAGCACAGAAGAAAGGGCAGGTATACCCAAATATCATCCTCAAACAGATTAAATAATCAGAGCATGGCAGTCTTCAGTTATGAACAATTCATAGTCAAAAGGACAGAACATGTAAGGGGAAAAAGATAAGTCAAGTGAAAGTAAGAACCCATAATTAGGATAGATTGTGTAATGGCAACCTAGTGCACTGAAGTCATAGCTAAGTAGTCATTTGTCAGTGCCAAATGTTAACTTGCACTACAGCTGTACTGAAGCATAATCAGTTAAAGATATGAGGCCAGAAATTATTGTAGAGCCATCTCTGACAGTATACAGGGATAAAGCCCTGACTATGGCCCAGTTTACCTGAGATCAATTAATGACTCAAACTCTTTTTGGGGATAGCTGAAAAGGATAGGTTTGTCCATCCTAGGAGGGGTAGAGCAACATGCATACTACCATAATCCCTTGCATGAGGAGTGGGATTGCATAGATATATTGGGGTGGGATTTTGACCCATCAGTTCACTAACTGGTGGCATCTCATATAGACAAATGCATGAAAGCATGCACTCAAATAGGGAGAGCACTGCAGATCCCTGTGGTTACACAGGAAGCTCATCTACCTGCCAAGGGCATTGGCTTGGGCCATTCAAATGCTTTCATAACTGCAATGCCAGCAAGAACACAAGCAAACTTCATGGCTTCCCTGGGTGACAGCCCATCCAGATGTCACTTGTTTCCATGGTTCTAGTGACATCCAGCACAGTAAAAATGGGATGCAGTCCATTTGTGAGAAGCTTGACGTTTGGCAGAAGCAAGGGCAACAAAAACATTGAAAAACTATTACAGGGAAACAACATACAATATGTTAGACCTGATTAAAATGCATCCCTTTCACACAGAGTATCAGACGCACTAGCAAGCAACTGATTGCAGAAAACCAACATACAACATTTTGCTTCTGATAAATAGTCGGTTACATTGCTTTCAGAAGCACTATCAGAAACAATAGAAAACAGATACCAATTTTACTAGTACTAGCTGAAACATTCTTAAAGGAGAACTGCACCCACCAACTCAAAAAAAATGTTTATTTCATCATGGTTTGGTGTTTCCTACATTTTAACACCACTATGGGTCTATTTACAGGTTTTATATATTTTTATACGTAATTTCTGAGTCTGTCCACATGGGGTGTGATGCTTGATTGTTTAGTCTGACTCTAGGTATCCTACAATGCAGTATTTGTCTGTAAAAAAATACTTCTTGCATGCCTCCTTCTTCCTAAAGCTCCTGTCACTGCATTGATTTTACATACAGACATACACGGCTGACTTTCAGTCAGTTTTAAGTAACATTTCATGCCATACAATGACTACTTAAAACACAAACAATGCAAATGCCATAGAACAGACTTTCAAAGTGTTTTTTACTGCTGCTTCATCTTAGAATGGCTAAATTGCAGTCTTTTGTGAAGCCTGAATTGTACTACTTCGACTCATCTCACATCCCCCTTCACACCTAACTTCCCTAGCTGTCAAAGTGCTAAGGGTAATTTGAGCTGTTACTTGCTGTGATTGACAGCTCACATCAGGAGACTTGACTCATGTACTGTTTCCTTGTTCTAGCCTTTACGTTCTGCATGGGTAGGGGAATGACCAGGGGTCTGTGACATCACAGCACGGGTTGGTTTTTAGGACTGTTGTGGTTATGTCAGTTTGGGGAGGGAGAAAACTACCTGCATTCATTGGGCTTGATGATGTCAGTGAATTGGAGACTGCAGCAAGCTTTTCCAGGATGGGATAAAAGTTTTTTGAAAGTAAAACCACAATAGTATGGTGAGGTACTTACTGCTCTAGTGGAGAGAAACAGTTGATTTAAAATATTTTAAATGTTGTTTATTGATAGCAGGGACTGTAAATAGGGAGAAAAAGGAGAGAGAATTTGAGCATTTAATAATAGAAGCCTATTGATGTCCTTTAATTTGCAGCTTATGATAATTAGTAATTAACACACAGCATTTTAAAATGATGGCAGCAAAGCAGCATATAAAATTTTGTTCTTATAAAAGAATACATTGTTTTCACAAGTGATGTCAGAAGCACAAGCAAGCAGTGTAAATTGGTTTTATGTCAGCTGATCATAAATACTGTTAATCTGAAGTTAAAGATCAAGGGGAACAAATTAAAATTATTATGGGGAGCAAGCATTGTAATTTTGTTCAGCTACACTGATGTGTAGTTCTGAATGACAATAAAGTTTTCTTTGACTTTTGACTTTGACAACACGTAACATTTAAAATTATCAGAAGTAAGCAACATAAATGATAAAAAAATAAATGTTGCTGCTTTTTCAGGCAGTATCAGAATTACTAAACAATTGAAACTGATTTGAGACTGTAGGAAGACCACATACAGCATTTTCCTCTTGATTAAAAAAACTCACAAGCACCATCATAAGTAATAAATTTAATTGATTTTCATGAAGAGTCAGCAAAGAATAGCATTTTACCATTGATAAAAAGTCAGTTACACTGCTTTTGTAAGTGCTGTTAGAAAGGCTACCAAACTGAATTTACCCAAGTTGAGATGAAACACTTTATAATGCATAAGCAGCACATACCTCCTAAATATTCCATTTGTAATATATTCAGACTACGTATGCATAGAACAGCACCTCTTATATCAGATGGCAGCATGGCCTTTACCCCACACACATGGTGGTATACAATGTAAGTCTCTCAAGTGTCCCATCTGTAATCATCTTGCACTGGGTAAGCACTTTAGAGTGTCTCCTGTACCCAACATCAACATGACCATTGTTCCTTTACCCCATCCCATGTATCCATGGTAATGCATAAGCAACATATGCCTCCAAAGTGCCTCTGCTGGTAAGTGCCAAGTGTTCGCCAACACCACAGACTCCTACAAGATGGTCTAGGCTTGATGTACAAAGGTATATATGATCCATCTGTGCTTGATCCACTGCATCTCCACATTATGGGTAGCAACACAAGCATAAGATGAAGAGACCTAAATCTATACTGCAATATAAATAAGGCATGCTAGCATTACAGTTCTCTCTACCAAAGAACATACCTCCTGTGGGACAAACTTTGACCTTCTGCAAAGAAAAGCACATTCTTCACTGCTTTCATTTATAACTTAGATAAATATGTGGGATACTGCAAATTTACGCCAAGCATAACCCCATTTACCCCTTATGAAAAGATGGAGTAATTAGTTGGTTGCACCGGTGGGACTGCATATACTAGTCTTCAAAGGATGATGTTGTCTATTGCCTAGAAGCAACCCATGAACATGTGAAAATGTCACACAGTGGGTAGATCGGTCACAAGCTTTTGGCTTCTGCAAAGTTGGTGTTCATTATGTTGATTGTTCGCTGTATGGGTTATAGCCTGCCAAGCTTCCAAAACTTCAGGGCTCCTTCCATGCACACACACTGTGAGGCAGCTCAAGATGAGCTGACTAAAGGACAAGTTTGGGTGCCAAGCTCTTCAGAGCTTTACTGCTGCTGAAAAGTATGCTCCTCTGAGGCTTTCAAGGATCAGCTGTCAGCTTGTGCTTTCCATTGCTCGGTGGATAAGCTCCTTTTGGGGAAAAGCCTTCCATTCAATAAACTTGCTTATTATTTACACTTTCCTCTTCAGGAAAGCTATTTTAAAGCTATAAGTTTGTCTTTTAACAGACTGTCATAAGACTGTACTGTACATTTAAATAGAAGTGCCCTTTTTTTGCTGTCATTTTAAAAGTTGTTTAAAGTAACTGAAAACCATTTTTCTCTGGAGAAATTATGTTTATTTTATTTTGTGTGGCTGGCATAGTGTTTTAAAGTACTTTTACTGTGTTTCCCTAGCAAAAAAAAAAGGAAAAAGTAACTTTTAAAAGAGCTTTTTATTTTTACCAGCATTTGCTGCTTGTTTTCCTTTGAAAAGAAGCACCATTTTTGGCTTGGCCATAGAACAAACTGTCAGTCCTACAGTTGGTCCTTCTTCCAACTGAAAAAAAAAAACAATAAGCAAACAGCTTTTACTATCATAGCAGGCTAGCAGTTTGCCTCAGCCCCAGGTGGATGACTCTGCTTTGGCCATTTGTTGTACATCAGACCACTCATTTTTTTTTTATCTTGAATCTCTCTGGTGTAGCACTAAAGCCACGAAGTATGAGGGATTAGCCACTTCCTTTATGACTGCTGGAGACCCCTCAGTGGATAAGAGAGACCCACTCCTTTCAGTCCTGGGAGAGGGAATACAGAAGACTCCCCTGTTTTGTCAGAATGCTCTGCCCATCCCTAGGGAAGCGGCCACTAATAACACTGTTGGCCCCATTTCCTGTCAAAAAGAAGCAGAACAATAAGCATGTATCTACTCCTCCTCAAGTTTTCTTAGATAGGAGTAGTTTACTGGGTCTGTCTCATGATTTAATTTGGGCTTGATCCTTCTTAGAAGGTAGTTTTGTAAAAGAAAGTGAGATGCTTCCATCAGAGGAGGCTCAGAGGAGTGTTCATTTTCTGATTCTCCTGTGGGGATTTCTCTTTCTCTGAGACTATTTCTAAAATGTGTCAGTGTTTTCAGTGAGAGAACAGTGAGATTTCTCATTCCCACAGAAACTACTATGAACTGTTTCAGAAGGAATTTCCAGAACTTGCAGCCATTCCTCCAGTTTTATCTATCTTGATGGATGTGTGTGTTACTGTCTGCACTTTTCATGACAGTCAGGCAGTTGCTCCTAAAAAGGCAGATAGGCTGTATAAAGTTCCTCATTCTTTAAAGTTTTTATACACTCTTACAAAACGTGATCTAGCAGCTACAGCTTTAGTTAATCCTTCTGCTGCTAAACAATTAATTCTAATTCCACTATTTCTGATATGGATGAGAAAATTATTGATGTGTGGGGAAAAAAGTGTATGCTTCTGCAACTCTGATTTTTAAAATTTTGAATTGACCGATTGCAAAAGTATGAGCAATACTTTGTTTGCAGATTCTTTTTGTGAGGAAAAATCTACTTTAAATAATGTAATTTCTTCTATTGTTCAAGTTACTACTCGTTGTATATGGTGTGTATATGACTCTGTTTATACCTCTTCAGGGATTTTGGCCACTGGTATTGTTTTAAGGAGGTTTGCAGGGTTGCATTCTCAGAACCTCACAGATGATTTTAAAATGAGATTTTAAATCCTCCTTTGGATAGAGTCTTAATTTTTGGCCTCTCTGCTGCAGAGGTGATTTTAGTTTTTGGCCTCTGTGCTGCAAAGGTGATTAAAAAGTGTGATGAAAGGAGTAAGCTGATACAGGGAATCTCTTAAGATTTTTCAGCCCTCTTTTTCCAATTTTTCCAAGGGACTCTCTAACTCCTCATACAGTTTTGGTGAGAAACAAAATAAACAATCTCAACAAGGCAATAGGTTTCCAAGAAAAATTCTACAAACTCTCAAAACCAAGTACAGTCCAATAAGTCAAAATGACTATTTAAGAGACTTTTTCTCCCACCCATGCTGGCACCCCCTTTTGTCTTCCAGAAAGTGTGAATTTCAACATTTCTTTTTGGCAACAGACAGTTTCAGACAAATGAGGTTTGAAGATCATTCATTAAGCTTACAGATGGCAATGGGAGGAACTTCTTCATTTCCAGGGGGTCGTTCCACATCCTCCAGACCAGAATATTTTATTTTCACCTGTCTTTCTTCACATGCTGTCCCACTGAGTGATAGAACCAGTTTCCCCTTCCCAGGTGGGAAACGGGTTTTATTCAAGGATGCTTAGTGCCAAAGAAAGAAAATGGTCGGAGACCAGTTCTGGATATTTTTTCCTAAACTTGTTTGTGATAGTGCCCAAATTCCAAATGATATCACTTCACAACCTGTTACCTCCTCTTCTTCCTCATTCCAAGTTTCCTGAAAACACTAAATTTAAAAGATGCTTAGCACATCCTTAGCATCCATATTTCAGGTGTTTCTTAAGGTTCTGTATTTCTGGATCACATTATCAGTTCTCTGCCTTACCCTTTGGACTATCCACTGCACAAAGAGTATTCACAAAGTATCTAGCTGCAGTTATATCTCACTGCAGCCTACAGGGTATCCACATTTTTCTACATCTAGATGACTTGATTATCTTTACAGAATCTTTTTCAAAGTGTCAGGAATCACTTTCTTGGGTGAAAGATCTCTTACACAAGCTGGGATTTCAAGAGAACATTCAAAAGTATTTCTTGACTCCTTCTCACAAGATTGTGTTTCTGGGATGTGAGTCTTTCTTCCACATGAATGAAGAGATCTGTATCTACAAATATTTCTATGGTTATCCACACAGACTTTGCTCACTGCAAGGGAATGTCTTAGTATTTTTGGTCTCATGACTTCTATGATTCTCATGATACCACTGGTAAGACTCCTCATAAGAAAGAAGCATTAGTATCTGAAGTATCTTTGGTCCCAGCATCAACACCCTCTGTCTTTTCAAATGCTAGTGCTGGTGTTTGTCAACAGAGAAATCTTTTGGTGGAAACAACTGACACTCCTAAATCCAGATCTCCCCTTCTCCTACCATGTTAAGTAAAAGCAAATAAATCCAGGCGACTATTGCATCCACAAACAGGTTTAATTTTTGAAGCGCTTTTTGTCTGCTTCTACGCAGACTTCATCAGAAAATACAAATACCATTACACAACCTCAATTAAATACTGTGATCTCAAAACAAAAGCGGGATAATTCCAAAGTAGTCAGTCACTACAACCTCAGACTTTCCTTGGGTAGCAGTTTCAGGAGGGATAAAAGTGCAAGGCCATAAATATAAAAGGGATGCTTGCCCTGATCAAAACACTTAACTCCCTGAATCATTTTTGGTCCCCAGGACCTCTTCAAGTTGTTACAGACAATACCACAGTCATGTGGTACATCAACAAGCAAGGAAGAACCAGGTTGTACCCCCTTTGCAGGCTAGCCATGATAGCTTAGGACATAGCTACACAGCATAACATCACTTTACAGATATCCTTCATTCCATCAGAACTAAACTGTGTGGCAAACAAGCTGAGCAGGACAAGGGCAGACCCTCAGGAATGGAAACTAGATCAAGGGATCCTTCAAGATTTGATCCATCTGTGGGGAGTCTTTCAAGTAGACCTCTTTGCTTCCTTTCTGAAAAATCAGCTGGCAAGATTCTGCTTCAGGATCTCATGCAAGAATGCCTGGAAGACAGATGCCTTTTCTTTTCCTTGTACAGGAATGTTTCTGTATGTTTTTCCACTATTTCTGCTAACACCCAGGGTACTTCTGAAGATTCAGAATGAATATCCCAATATTATTGTGGTGACTCCCTTCTGGACCAGGCAACCATGGTTCTCCTTTCTTTTGAAAATGGCCAGGTGCAGTTAAGACAAGCTTCCTAAAAGACTGGATCTACTCACACAAGAATAGGAATGTTGGACAGACCCTGACACCAATCAACTTGAATTGACTGCCTGGATGACATGATCTTAATTCCTTTTAGGTACCTCTTTACTGAGGATGGCACTAATGGAGGCATGAGAACCTGCTTCTAAAAAATCATATATTAGCAAACACCCATTCAGGGCAAGCTGCTCTCTGGTTTTACAATATTTGTTTGAGTTACTGTCCTGTGGCTTTTCTTACTCCTCTATCATTCAGCATGTCTGCCCATGGATCCTAATGTTTCATTGCATTCTTATGTCAAAATGTTTTTGAAAGGAGTTTTGCATAACAGTCTCCAAGAAACTGGTGGCCCCTCCTTGGGATCTTATTTTTGTGACAGAGAAGCTAACATTTGTTCAGTGTGAACCAGCTAATCTGGCTGACTTGAGGTTCTCATCATGGAAAACAGTTTTACTGTTTGTTCTGACCTCTAAAAGATCTGATTTGCAAGCTCTTTTGATGAGTCAACCCCCCCCCTTATTTTCCACAGAGACAGGGTTTCTTTGAGAAATGATCACATCCCTACACAATATGCCAACTGAAGTAGTGCCCCATACAAAACTGCTTGGGGTTATAATAGATGACAACCTCAAATATGATAGCCACATATAGAGCAATACAAACTGCATCCACCAGTCAATCTTGCCACTACATACCTTCCCCCTCTCTATTATATGATTCTATCTACCATCTTGACAAACCTCCAGACCACCCTAAAATCTAAACCAGAATGGTGTTGCAACACAATATCTCGATTTGCAGCCCACAGAAGGCACAGACCACATCACTGTTCTGCACTAAAAACCCTAAATTGGATAGAATTATCCCATGAACTAAATTATACCCAACTTCTTTTAAGGAACAAAATTATACTTAATACCAATTCCTACCCACCTATAAGTGCAGTTTACCACCACTACCTCCCAAATTGTCACCTTTGATCTACTGACAAAAAATCTACTCAATATCTACAAGATTTATAAAAACTATGGTCAAAGTCTTTACTCTCACTGTGTAGCAAAACTCTGGAATATGATCCCTCCACCAACCAGGGCAATATGTAACATTCATTTATTTAAACTGTAAATAAAATAATTCCTCTCCAACTCCTGGCTTTGCAGTTGTTGCTCTCCTGGCTAAAATTTTAGCTCCTTCTCCTCTAATACATAAATACATTCTATCTCTCCTTTTGCTTATTTTTATTTCTGTTACTGTTACACGCAGATTCGTAGGTAAGTGCTAGGCTAGCTGCCCTTGTGGACCATTTTAAGCCTAGCCAGTTTCCCTTTTTTTCCCTCAAATTAACCTAACCCCGTTTGACTAGAGATTGGCCTTACCCATCCCATGGTCGAAAATTATATATTACCATAATGAGAATAACCAGAATTATACCATAGATAATTTGAGGGGTCTTATGCATGGAATGAAACATTTAAGAGCTTCCTCTGTCCATTAGTAGTACAGGGGGCAGTCCTGGGTACATTTTCTGTTTTCCATCCACAGATCCAAGCTGTGCTTGAATATGGACAGGGATGAACTTTGTTTTTAATGAGGATGGGGAGTCTGTCCCAGAGCAGCAGTGTCCTCTGCAATATATACCCGTCCCTCCAAACTGTTCTGCTGACTGCAGAAGAGGTTTACATCCCTAGAAAGGGTATTTCTGATGCCATCTGACTTGCTGATGTGGAGTAAATCCATCAGTAGTGGGTTGGAGGATGCCTTGAATGCCAGACACAGGTCACCTGTTAGCAGTCTGTAGGATACTGAGTACAGCAACAGGGCTTTGCGTCAGTCCATGAAGAACACATTGTTTAAGCCTTGTATCCTTTTAGTAAGGTATCTCTGTGGGCGTTCCAGTTGTTGCATGTGTCTGGATAGATACATGCCAAATGGGGCATTATATTCATTGAGTGGCCTAATGAGGGCTGTGTAAAGGGAGACAATGACATCCCTATATCTAGACACAAACCCTTTGTTTATAAGCTGTGCAATATAGAAGGACTTTATTACAACAATGGACACATGTTGGTCAAAGGTTAAGTCACTGTCCACTCTTATTTTCCTTACTCTTAATCTTGCTTTACTCACTGTTCCTCCTGCCTCTTATATCTACTCCACTTATTACTTGTAACAAATACTTTTGTAACTCTCTCCTCTCTTCCTCCCTTCCTTCTTATCCACTATTTGAATTTTCCACTCTGACAAATGTTCATATGTGTATACTAGGCTAATGACCAGTAGGGCCCTTAGAAGCCTAGCCAAGCAACCTACATGTGACCCTCATATTTTATTTATATTTGATTTATAGGGGGTGATTTACTGACTGCCTTTGTCCATCAGAGACATAGGAGCCAGAAAAGGGGTGAATTTCCAATTACCCTTCCATAGGTCCAAGTTGTGCTTAAATAGGGATAGGGAGGAACTCTGCTTTACATGGATGGGGAGTTTGTTTCAGAGAATGGGAATTCTCTGAGAAACATTCTTGTCTCTCCAACATGTTCTATTTATTATGCTGTTTGTTGAAGCCTTGTATGCCAGGGAATGATCACCTCTCAGAAGTCTGTATGATACTTAATAAAGATTCAGAGCTTTGAGGCAATCAGCATAGGGCACTGGGTTTACTCCTTGTATTCTTTTTGTAAGGAATCTTTGTGGACGTTCCATTTGCTACATGTGTCTGTTCAGGTACATACCAAAGGGGGCATTATACTCTATGATTGACCTGATGAGGCTGAGTAGAGTGATATGATGACCTCTCTGGACCCAGATGTCATGTCCTTGCTTATAAGTTGAGCAACATAGAAGGATTTTCTTATTACTTTGGACACATGTTGGTCAAAGGATAGGTTACTTGGTTTTAGGTGATGTTTTTTTCTTAGTGCCTTTGGGCATGCTATGGCGTATTTTTGACAGAGGGTGGTCTAGGTGATCTCTGTTTTTTAGGAAGACTGAGTGTTTCAGCATATGCTAGTCTATGTGTGTGTAGTGACTGAGATGGATGTTGTGTGAGTGCTTTTTGACAACCTGATGTTAACTTTTATGTAAGAGTTTAGCCTCCAGTGCCATTGTGTATGGACACCTCTCGCATACTGTGCCTGATTGTTTAAGGACTGCTTGGTTGTTACTAAACATGAGACAATTGCCACATTGTCTCAAGATACACATATCCACCAAGATGGCTACAGAGAAGTTAGGAAATCACATTCCATACTGTCCAGACCTTTGATTTGTGAGCTATAAGGGGGTGCTGTATTGAGATTAGAAGTCTATTAAGGGCACTTTTCTTGTACTGACTAATAAGGGTGCTTTATCGAAGCAAATTATGCTAAAGAGTATTAAATTCTACTACTTTATTGTTTACACAATACTGAATTCTACTAATGCTGTAGGTATTGCAACTCACTGCCCAAAACGCTGCCCTAGGCTTGTTGGTGCACAAGGTATTTGCACTATATTGTTGTGTTACATATTACAGTTTTATGGACCATTCTACAGATAAAATTTGCTTTCTTGGTGTTTGCTACTATACACGGTACAGCTAACCCATGCAAATATGCAAAATTTATAGCAGCGCAGAAAAAATAGAAACCAAAATAATGAGCCTTCTGGCCAATAAAATGACTACACTATGAGATATTTGTGTATTTCCCAACTCAGATAGGCCAGTCAAACACCCCCCCTGCTACAACATGAGTAAACTCAG
The DNA here is from genome assembly GCF_019279795.1 of Protopterus annectens. Taxonomy (NCBI): domain Eukaryota; kingdom Metazoa; phylum Chordata; order Ceratodontiformes; family Protopteridae; genus Protopterus; species Protopterus annectens. Next base: position 1,789,790,374 of record NC_056741.1, on the reverse strand, counting down.
TCCTCCCTATGTAAAAATACAGTACAAGAGACCCACAAATGCAATACTAAACAAACCACTTAAATAACTAGCTGGAAATCCCTTGCTGAGGGTAATTTCAAGACAGTAACAGTGAGAGGAAGAACATTTTTTTTTTACAAAAAGTTCAATAAAATGCATATATAAAAGCAGGAGACAAAAGTGTTCGCTCAAAACAACTTAAGAGCAATTTAGCAATCAAAGGTACTTAACTTTGCCTGTAACTTTGCCTGGATGGCACTGGATACAAATACAACACTTTTGGAATGCAGGCTAGGAATACAAGCTTTGCTGAACTCCATGAAAATGAATAGGAGACAGTATGTAGTAAAGGATTTTTACTCAAGGACAATACTGGTTTGCTGGGTAGGGACTCAGTAGCATGGGGTCCATGGAAAACAATGGGTGGGAAGAGTACATAAATAGCTTCTACATCAGTCAATAGCAATGTAAGAAGGGAGGCATGGATTTTGAAAATCAGATGATCATAATGGGTGGAGAGCAGAGACACAGCCTTATAAACAACAACAGCAGAAGGGTGGGAGAGCTGAGAAATGTTTCAAGGAACAAGCAAGCTAGCTACAGAGGCTAGCAATCAAATAAATGCAATCCTGGAGCACTTTCAGAAAGTTTAGCATAATGTGTTAGTGGGTATTGGGGCAAACACAGAATCCAAGCAGATAAATGATAAGCAGAATATAAAAGCAATGAAATACAAACTGTTGCAAAGACAATTCTGTCACTATGGAAATTTTACTGCAGTTTAAGGCTCCAGGTTATACAGAAATTTGCCAGTAATACTGTTTATGGGAAAATGCAGTAATAAATGATTAAGGCACAAATCTGGTAGTAGTTCTGCCATAATTGTAAATTAAACTGCAAGACTTTGACCCAGCAGAGTTTAAAATACAAACAGATAGCTTTTATAAGTAATTATATGTGTGGAAATAGAATTGTAGCATTATGCAGAACTACAATCTTCCCACAACCGCTAATTAAAATATAAAACCAAGGTCCCAGAATAAACTAAAAAATGCAATCAGATGGAACAGAGTAGATAAGTACAAGGTAGTATCACTAGTGCACTTAAATGTTTAAGCAGAACTGAAGTAATTAAAATAATTTAATCCTCTTTCATTTATGATGAAACACGAGTTATTCACAGTTCCACACCTCTCCAAGTCTTAAAGACATCGGGTGCAGATAGCTATTTGCTGGAAATAAGCTTGCCAGAGAAGCATCCAATCAAATGAAGGCAATATTGGAGCTCTTTCAGAAACTTTAGCTTAAGGATGGGGCAGACACAGAATGTAAGCAGGTAAGTGATATGCAGAATATGAGTGAAATAACTCTTCCTCTTATAATATGCCAACATGTTTCAATGCTACATGATATTCTATTAATCTTGTTTTGATGCTTGCATATGTATATTATTATATATGCTATATTTGTATTTCTTTATGTATTTACAGTATATTATAATATGATGTCAATGTTCACCTAGGTGTATGTATTTTCTGTTCTTTTATCTGTGGAGATTTTCTCCCTGTGCCTCTATTATCCAGTTGAAAGGTGATTTTGTGGAGGGAAGGCAAACATTTGACAACATTAACAGAACAATGATGCTCCAGAGGGAAGCAGAAAGTAGGAAAATACTTCTGATGTTGGTGGCTCTTGTTGCAGAGAAAGCATTTGACGGAGTAAGCTGGGATTTTATGAGTAGGGCAGTGGAAGCATTGCATTTCCTCACGTAATAACACTGTTAATTAGGAGGACATGTGAAGGATCAGAAGCAAAAATTTAAGTGGGAGGGTTCCTCTCTGATAAATTGTGTTTCAAAAGAGGAACCAGGTAGGGATATCCTCCTTTTCCTTTGTTACTTGCGTTATATTTAGAGCCACTGGCAAAGAAAATCAGGAACTCAGAAATTCAAGGATATAAATAGTATGGTAATTAAGAAAAGTTGGATTTATTTGCAGACAATATTATGTTGTACCTGATAAAATCAGAAAAGGACATTTCACTGTTGTAGAACATTCTGAGACAGTTTCAAGTCTTTTCGGGACATAAAATTAATATAGACAAAACAAAGGCTATAGCTGTAAACTATGTACCCACACATGAATTTGTTCAGCGATACTCATATTTATAGGGACACAATAAAATGAAGTATTTATGAGTATGGTTTAAAAAAGATTCTCTTATGGCAGCTAAGGATATGTTGGAATACACTAAACAAAAGATAATATAAAAACTGAGAAAATGGAACTGCTTGTTTATGGATATAGATAGCAAAATAAAAGCAGTGAAAATGTTTTAGACTCTTCTGTTTTATATACAGGTCTGGCATATTTTTATCAACCAGAGGAGACATTGTGGACAATAATTAATAAAAAGTTGAAGGAGTTTATCTGGGAGTGGAAGAGGGCAAGGGTCAAGTTGGATAAGCCGATCCTTCCAATAGAAAAAGGTGGTTTAGGATTACCTGATTTGAAGGTATAGTTTAGAGCTACACATTTAAGGCTTATGTACATAACACAAGCTTAAAGCTATAATTCAAAGTTGAAAAGGAAGATGATGAAGCAGGAGAGAAATACAAGAAGTGAGGAGAGAGTGGGATTTGGGATGCAGATCCTTAAGGAGAATAACAACAGCCATATAGAATACTATATTTAGAAAGTAGCAGAAAGTATTCTAAAAATTAAGACAACACAAGAATGGAGAAAGGAGATTCTGCCAATAGGAATAACTGCAATTAGGGGTACAGAGAATAACCAAGAGGAAGCTGGAATATACTGGATAAAAATGGCAATGGAATCAAGGTATTGAGAGCAAATAACTAGAGAGAGAAAAGTAATAGAGTAGGAAAACATTTGGACTGCAGGCTAAAGACTGCCTTTGCTTATAATCAAAGAGAAAGGGATAGGGGAATTCTAAGTGAAAGACCTGCACTGGTAAAGTTTTTAGTTGAATCTAGAACAGAAGTGCTGTTAAGAAAGGGATAATTAGTAGGTATATAAAATATTGCACAATAATTATAGGAATCAATCAGAGGAGGTTAGGAAATATTGAGAAGAGAGTCTGGATAACTAATTAACAAGGAAACAATGGGCGGACATATGTGTGGTTCCCAAATATGCAACTAAGTCTAGAAGATGTAGGATTTTTGCTAGTAAGTGTTTCTTTAGGTATTTTTATACTCCAAACAGACTCCAAAGAATTTATCTTCGGGTAGATGGCAAATGTTGGCGGTATGGTAGAAAAGAAAAAGGTAACTGGGAGCATATGTTTTGGGAGTGCAATAACTAGGCAGACTTTAAAAAATCCCTACAGAGTACTCAGAAATATTAGGCAAGTAAATGGGTGTAACTAAGGAAATTATTTGTTTTATTTATCTGGGTCTAGACATAGTAAGCCTTGTTAATTTTAATTCTAGCAGCTGCCAAAAAACAATTACTAGAAAATGAAAATCAAAGTGTAAACCAATTGTATTTGAAGTTATGAATATTTCAACAGAGATAAAAGAACAGGAAGTGGATCTTTAGAAAAGAGTAGGGGCAAATTACACAGGAAAAAATGGAAATTGTGGGAACAATACATGCAGAATAATGTTTTGGAGGACTGAGATTTAAGGCAAAGCAGGAATTAATCAATTTATATAATGGTGAATTAATGATAATTGTATAAATGTGAACATGTTAAAAAATATCCAGTTTGACTTTCCCGGTAAACAAATGTCAATAAATAAATAACAATAATAAATAAATAAATAATTTTATGTCTAAAGTAGAATCCAAGGTTACTTTAAGCCAAATTATCCATCTCTCCATTTTCTTTCCTGAACCTAAAAATGATGAAGGAAGGATACTCCATACCTGACAACTCAGGTACTATCTTGACAAAACTAAATCTTTCAGATCTTCAGATAAATTGCTTCTTTCTTGTGAAGGTAAAAATAAGGGACAACCTGTGTTAAAACTGATTATTTCAAAATATTTGTCTAAGGCTGTTACCTTCTGTTATACTCACTGCAGCAAAACTGTTACAGGCAGAGTCAAGACCCACTATACCTTGGCTTCATCTATGGCTTTTTGGAAAGGGTTGGATTCTAGAAGTATTCTAGTAGCAGCATCTTGGTTTTCTGTACATACTTTTACAAAGCACTATAAGCTTAATTCCTTCTCTCGGTCTAGATCAGGCTTTGCAAGTACCATTCCCCAGGAGCTCCTGGAATCTTCTCCTTCCACCTTCCAAATGTAGTAAGCTAGGGTAATCTATCCACATAGCTAAGGCTACTGGAGCAGTGGTCAGTATGAAGAACACAGTGCGGTTGTAAATAAACTTACTATAACAGTAAATGTTTGAATGATCACAGCTGCAGTAGCCACGTCCTCCTGCCAACACACCTTGTAAGTTGTTTATGCCAGTGTGTGGTTATTTATTTTTTGTTCTTCCTAGCATTGTCTTTTCAGGACTCAGCCTCCCTCTCTCTTTTGGCAGGAAAGCTCTGAAGGACTTGGCACCTAAAGTTGCCTTTCAGTCAGCTCACCTTGAGTTGCCTGACAGTTTGGGTGCATGGAAGGTGGCCTGAAGCTTTGAAAGCTAGCTTGCTGTTATATGCTTGGGAGAATATAATCCATATAACTAAGGCTACTACATATATATATGTGTATACATATATATATATATATATATATATATATATATATATATGTGTGTGTGTGTGTGTGTATATATATATATATTTATATATATATATATACACACACACACACACACACACACACACACACATATATATATATATATATATATATATATATATATGGATATCCTTCAGAAACCCAAAATCCCACTTACTCGAAATCCAAAAGACTGAGACGAAAAACCTGATATCCCAAAAGACCGACCACTGGGAACACTGACAGTAAGTAAGCAATCACCCAACCCACAAACACACTAAAACTGAAGCCCCCCACACCTCCCCTAACTAAATATACCAACTCTGAGATCACACTACCTTGGAGGTAACGGGCAAAGGTTAGCATCCTGGCCAAGTGGTTACTTACCAATAGTGATTTGTCAGTGTTCCGGACTGTCAGTCTTCTAGGATGTCTGGATTTTTGTCTCAATCTTTTGGGTTTCGGGTAAGTGAGACTTCAGGTTTTTAAAAGGGATACACACAAACACACACACACACATTTTATATATATGTATATATATATATATATATATATATATATATATATATATATATATATATATATATATATATAGTGTGATGCCCCACCAGTGGCCCAGTACTCAAGGAGCCTCAATCCTCACCAATGGCAACAGTGGGGGACGTACATTGGGAGGATGACAGGTACATACACAGTATTTCCAGATGCAACTCTCTGCATTAAGTACAATTTCCCTTAAGAGCACACAGAGACCACAGTCAGTCCGGGGCTGGTTTCTCCCTCTTTCTCCAGATCTCCAGTAAGACTCCCCACTGCCACAGCTATAGGATTGAGATCTCAGCTTAGTAGCCAAGCCAAGACCTCCAGCACCCTCTCTGTGTAACCAGTGCTTTGTGTCCCTGCCCAAGTAGTTGACACACACTCTTTGAGGTTTGATTTATACATACACACACACACACACACACACACACACACACACACACACACACACACAGACACACACACACACACACACACACCTGGGAAAGGTTGGCACAGGTTTATTAGCTATACTCCCTTCTGCCCAGACTATAAGGTAGTTATTACTGCCACCAGCCAACCCTTTATCAGCTACTTAGGCCCTTAAAAAAGGGTGTACAATCTTACTGTGTAATGTTACTATCAATACAAATGGTAGTTTGACCAAGAGCAAGGCTATTAGGAGTGGCCTACACAGTGTCACCAAATAAATACACAAATACTCTCAGAAAATAAATATGCCTCTACACAGATCAGCCACAATGGATGGTTTAAATATATTTAATAATAAATAATAAAAGAACAAGAAAATACTCAGTATATACTTATAGTTACATGAAAGTTCAAAATTACAGGAAATATTTAAAATAACTTTGCAGGACAGTCTCAAATAAATAAAGAAAAAACATCTAAGCTAGGCTTTGCTATATTCCTAACTATATCTAAAAGAATTACTGTACCCTAATAACTTACTTCAGAACAAGCAAGGCAGATGCAGTGAGTGGATCTTGATGTTGTCAGGTCAAAGTCAAAATACAGAATACTATCTCTCTCTCTCTCAGGGATTCGCCAAATTAATACCTCAAATATTACTGCTAGGATACTTGCAGAATGACATCATTTCTTGTCATCTGACTTCAGTTCCCAGGCTCAAAGCAACCATTGATGCCAGCTGGTAGTATTTCGCATCTACCTGTGAAAATACATAGACCTCAGATCTTTTGGCAAATGGTGGAAGTTGTAAAATAATTTACTTTCCTCCACATTTAAAGACAATACAGAAAACTTCTCTAGTACAGACATTGTGTTGCCTATTGCACTGAAACTGAAAGATAACATCTTTTTTATAGCCCGGCCATAAAGTAATTTAATTTCAACTATTTTTCTGAAGTTTTCCAAGTTAACCTCCTGTGTTCCAGTTTCCACTGTTAAAATATATACATTTAAACAGTTGCAATAGTGTATATACATTTCTGTTCTTTTCCAGTAGGGTACACTGTGGATACATCTTTAAGCTCAGTACTTTGTAAAATACCTCATCAGCACATGTCTGTACAAACCATCTTATATGACATACTGTTCTAATATATTTTAATACAAGCATATGAATCATGTTGATATTCACAAATGACATATAATTATTTACAAAATTCCATATAGCTGGGCTGGCAGTATCTCCTTTCGTGACATAGGTATATGTTTTCCATACCATATCTCATACGGTGATGAGCAGAGTCCATTTCTAGTGTGAAATGCTTTCACTGTTGATTTTTCATTTTCTTTTCTATGGAATAGGGAAGGTGCACAAACACTGCTTCAGGTCATCCAGTAACTAACACTACAAAAGAAAGTGAACATGGCATCATGGCACCTCTCCTCATCTTATCTACCATCTCCTGTAACCTACTATATCTGATACTTTCTGAACTGTACAGCGGTATTGTCCCCTAAAGTGCATAGTGTGCAGAAACACTGCTTCAGGTCATCCAGTAGCTAACACTACAAAAGAAAGTGAATGTGGTACCTTGGCACCTAACCTCATCTTATCTACCATCTCCTGCAACCTACTATATCTGATACTTTCTGAACTGTACAGCAGTATTGTCCCCTAAAGTGCATAGTGTATGTTGTTTTCTGTGCAACTCCTCTGTTTTAACATAGTAACATTCTACTTTGTATTTGTTTGCACCCATCAACAGACCTCTTGCACATCACTGCAATATACCCTTCCCCCTACCTTTTACTAGCCTTTAGCTTAGACCAATAAGGTTCATTTCTGTTTTTTTTTTTCTTTATCACTACCTGGCTATACACCCTGCATCTTATCCTTCTCCATATTATAACTTACTCTCACCATTAATAACTAGATAGCTCCCTATTTTCACCCTGCTGTAGTCAGCCCACACATATTTTCTAATCAGCCCACAAAACTTCAGACCTTGGTTTGTCCATAGCCCTCTTACTACTCTGTCCCCCTGAGCTACCAGTATCTCTCTAACACTTTTCTTTCTTTTTTTGTTAATAATAATAAATATCTACTATAGCGGTTACATTTTTAATGTTTGAGTCCAGAGTTTGTCACCTTTCTGCTAAACTTTCACTCACCTAGTGAGCTGACTGCTTCTGGCATTCCTCCACAATCTTGACTCAACCACTCTTACCCTAATCAACCTATCACAAACTACTCCATCCTCCTTTAACCCCACCCTTCCTCCTTTTTACTTTTTCCTCATTAGAAACCTTCATCCTCCCCTCCCCCATTATCTCCCATTTTACCCAGACAAACTTAACAGCTAACTCAGCTTACTGTACCCTATTTTCCTTTTATTTCTTCGTTCTCCCTTTCCCATCTTTTCCCTGTCTTTCCATAACAGAATACACCAAACGTTCTCACACATTTAAAATATTACACACACCTTACAGCAGCCTCTTACTCTCTTTCATACTTTTACCTCAACATGCTACACCTCTTCCTTTTAACCCCCTTACTCTTCTACCTTGGTCTCTTTACCTCCTATCACACTAAACTTATATACCTACAACCATCTCCTACACGTTCACAACCATTTACCACCAAAGAGAATCCTCTACCCTTCCTAATTACTCCCTCTCTATTCAATCTTTCCTATATATACATCTTCATAAATCTAAATTACTCACTAGCACCCCTACCTCCTCTAAAATCAAGTACCAGTCCTTGTCCTTCTACGTCCACCACAGTAAGCCCACCCTCTTAACTACAACTCCTCTGTTAGATGGGGATATCCACACCAATCCTGGCCCCCTAAACCCTTCACACTCTGCCTCTGTCCCAATATCCTCCTCTCACCTACCTTCTCTGCCCTCTACTACCAAACACCTTACTATCTACTCTAACATACAAAGTCTACTTAATAAAAGCACTGACCTGCAGTCCTGGGTAACCCACTACTCTCCACACATCCTAACCATATCTAAAACATGGTAAAGCCACACATTTCTAACACATAAATATTACCACCCTGCTATAACATTTACAGGCAAGATAAACTCTCCAAAAAAGGAGGAGGGGCTGCTATTCTCTGCTCCGAGCAACTTAACCTTTCTCCCCTTTCTATACCACTTCCAGACTTCCACCCAGCTGAACTACTTTTTCTTAACTGCCATGTAAACCCCTCAAAAAATGTGCTACTGGGGCCATCTATATACCTCCTGGTAATAATATTCCCATCCTTGAACCTATCCTATCATGGATCACACTCCATATACCTTATAGACTATTATCCTTGGGGATGTCAACACTGACTGGAATAAATTATCTACCAACTCTCCTAACTTTAGCATTAACCTTTATGGCTTCAGTCAGCTAATCACATCATACACTCGCTTAAGCAAAAACAATAGCTCCATTTTGGATTGGATCCCAGTTTCTAACCCTGACTTCTACCATAACCCTGGCATCCTACCTGATTCCCTAAGTGATGACCTCCTCATCTGTGTAAAAAGACACTCTCTGCAAACTCCTAGATCTCACGTATACAGAAATTTCCACAACCTCTCCTGCTTTTATGCTGAAACCTTCAGTAAAATGATGTCTCTAGTCAACTGGTCCAAACTGCAATACTTGCCCCTCAGTGATGGAGTTCTAGAATTTAACTGTACCTGCCATGAAATACTTAATTCCCTAGCACCAATTAGAAAGATTAGGATTAAAGCCAACAATGTATCCTACCTCACAAAATAAACATACACCATCATGAAAAAAAAGAGATGCCACTTGGAAACAATGGCTAAAAGCCAAATCCAATACAATATTCCAAAAATACAAAGAACTTGGAAACCTCACCAAAAAGAAAATTAACAAAGACAAGAAAAACTTCTACTATGAGGCCCAGTCTTCCCATCACTCTAACCCAAAAAAATTCTGGCAAACCAGTAATAAAGTTCTCCACCCTGAGGGACCCAAACCCCTTCCTTAACAAAACTCCCCAGTACACTGCCTCACTTCTTAACTCTTACTTCATTGAATCTATCAGCAAACTTGCCAACATGGATCAGAATAATAATGCTCCACTTATCTCAGCCACCACCACCATAAAGACTACTCCATTCTCTTTCAAACCTGCCCCAGCTGCTTACATTAAATCCATCCTGTGCAAACCTAAACCCTGTTTCCCCTCTTCTGACAAATTACCACCCCACTTTCTCAAATTTGCTACCAACACAATAGCCTACCCCATCTCTATACTTGTAAACAGATCTGTCCTGGAATCTACTGTCCCTGAAATCTGGAAATCCTTTTACACCATTACATTTCACAAATGAGGTAACTCCACTGATACCTCTAACTATAGACCGGTAGCTATTCTCTCCCATCTCTATAAAATCCTTAAAAAGTGCATATACACTCAGCTTATCCATAACCTAACTCAAGAAAACATTCTCACCCCCACCCAACATGGATTTAAGCCAAATCACAGTACTTCCACTACACTTCTCTCTTTCACTCACACTGTCACAGAGGCTAGAGACAAAATCAACTGGTGTCCTGCTTATTCCTTGACCTTTCCAAAGCTTTTGATACTGTTTCCCACTCTAAGCTTCTAGCTAAACTGTACAATCTTAACCTCTCCACCTCTACTATTCTCTGGTTCTCTAGCCACCTCACTAATAGGTTGCAGTCTGTCAGATGGCAATCCACTTGCTCTCCATTCCTTCCTATCCTGACTGGAGTCCCCCCCAAGGCTCGATCCTAGGACCTCTACTTTTTAACATCTTTACTAACAGTTTCTACACATCCTGTAATACTTTCTTGCTTATACAGTACACAGATGATTCTACTCTTATCTCTTTCTTGGACAACATCATTGACTTTCACTTTGTTACTCAAAGCTCATTCCTCACTATCGAAAAATGGCTAACTGATAAACAACTCATCCTAAACCCTAAAAAAAAAACTCCTTTTCATTCCTAAATCTCTCTCCCATCATAAATCTACATTCACCATTACTTCTATCAATAATATTATCATAAAACCTGAACCACACACCAAACTTCTCAGAACCATAATTGATGACCAACTAAAATTTGACTTACATATACAACACTGTATTAAAAAGACACATCAAAAATTGGGACTACTATATAGAAATAAAAAATTTGTGACTCTTGAATCCAATTTTTACACTCTACACCTCTCCTATCTTTACACACTTACAATCCTCCTTATTAAACAAAATGTACAAACATACAATAAAATTGCTAGATTTGCCTGCAACCAACCATACAAATCCCACCACCGCCATTCTCTTAAACAACTACAATGGTTGAATTTCCTCAAGTGCTGCTCTTATCCCAGCTCCAGTCCACTTACTCATTCCTTAGTAAACCAGCTTCCTGTCCTTCCCTCTCCTCACTGATATCCCTCTATACTCCTTCTCGTTCCTTCAGTAACTCTGATCAACTCCTTCTTGAAGTGTATAAACCAAATAAGAACATAGGCAAGCTACTTTACAAATGCACATTGTCCCAAGCCTGGAACAAACTCCCTCCAAATATCCAGGAAATTAAACACTCTAACAGTTTCAAAAAAAGAACTGAAAAATTACCTGGATAACATGAGTCACTGCCCTTGTCATTATGCCACCTAATTCTCCCCCATCCCTTTTTTCTTTCGACTTTTTTTACACTAACTTACTATCTCCTCTAATTGTTCATTTTCTATACATGCTAAGTATAATGAGAAGTCGCCAAATACTTCTTTGTATATATGTAAATAATAACTCTGAGTAGTATGCTGTATGTCAAGCTTGATATTTTTTGTACAACTATTGGAATGTATGCTTGTAACTTTACCCAAATTTTTATGTAACTGTCAATTCTTACTTCACTGTCTTTCACTCCATGCAATGCTGATACACTTTTCTACTCTATTGTAACTTCCTATATATTTGGAGCTTTTCTCCTGGGGTGTCCACTGAAAATGGGCCCTTGGCTCAGTTGTTAACAAATGACAAATAAATAAAATGCATGTATATGTGTATGTGTTTATGTACTTATATATATATATATATATATATATATACATATATATATATATATATATATATATATATATATAAATATATATATATATATATATAAACATTATATATATGTGTTTTATACATATATATATATATATATATATATATATATATATATGTATCTCTCTCTCTCTCTCTACATATATATATATATATATATATATATATATATATATATATATATATATAAAAGTTAAGAAGTCACGGCTTGGAACCAAGGTAGAAAAAACACAGCTTTATTTCGACAATAAAATCCAAAGATTCGTCGGCACAAGAAATAGATCCAATATTACATCATTTTTGCATGCACCACCAAGGGGGTAGTGTATCTTGGGTACTGTCAGGTTTGTTTTTCCTTTTATGTTGGTAAAACTGAAAGGAATTTGAATAAAAGAATTTATGAACATATATATGACGTCAACAAGAAAAAAGAAACTAATGCATTCTTCAAACATTCTCTTACTTGTAAAACAATGAAGCTGAAGTTCTTAGTTTTGGAACAAGTCAAACACAACCCAAGAGGGGGTGATTGGGAAGCGTCGTTGGAATATAGAGAACTGCTATGGCAGTTGAAATTAAATGCCTCCAAACCCCCAGGGTTAAATGACACAATCAGTATAAATAGTATTTTGAAATTAAGAAGAGCTAAGCTATAACTATGCACAACCACACACAGCAATCACTTACAATTATTTATATTTATAATAACTATTTATATGTAGAATAGGATTTTATCAGGGTACATGTAATAACATTTTGTATTTTGTATTTTTAACATATACACAATTGATTACATATCTAAAATCAGTGTTTGTTGTGTTGTTCTTATTAAATGGTTTCAGTGAAATGTACTAGGGATTGTTAAACAGACAATTAGCATTTATACAATTTTAGTGTTGATTATTTTAATTTTCTAAGATTTTTTAGATTTTTAAATGTGTACTTCACAACTTTAATAGCAAAGTTAATAATGAATTGCGTAGGGCACTTTTTTCAATGTTTAAACTCATAAAATGCAAGTGTATAGTTGTATGAACTAGTTTTAAAACAGCAAAATTTCTTTAACTGTATATGCAATAATCACACAATTATTCAATTATCTTTAATGAGTTTGTAGTCACAAGTGCTATAAAAGCAAAGTAAAAAAGATGGGTGTGTATCTTGACAAAGCCTGGGAGGTCCTGGGTGAAAGTGCTTGATGTAATATTGGATCTATTTCTTGTGCCGACGAATCTTTGGATTTTATTGTCGAAATAAAGCTGTGTTTTTTCTACCTTGGTTCCAAGCCGTGACTTCTTAACTTTTATTGGATTCAGTAAGTTTTGGACTTTTCCTGATATATATATATATATGTATATATATATATATATATATATATATATATAATGTGTATATATCTCTCTCTTTCTCTCTCTGTTGTTTTTTGTTCTTCTTTCATCTTTCCCCAGTTAGGGGTCGCCACAGCAGAACTCCGGTCCGCTAATGATTGGCAGTAGATTTTTTACAGGTGCCGAGGTGCCAGATTGACACCCAACCTTCAGTGAAGGAATGCCCATTGTACGCATGTCTTTCGAACACCATTTGACCGCAGGGAGGACATGCAGACTCCACATAGAAGGCACTCCAGCCGAGAACAAACAACCAACCATGACCTTGTGTGGCAACTGAGCAAAAGGAGTAATCTTTCACAAGGACTGGCCACCCCCATCAAGACCACCTAAACCGAAACAACAACTGATTACTAACATGCTAAATCACAATCTCACACAAAATGACATCATAGGTGACTTCGATGTCAACCTACTTCTACCTTCCAATAGAAAAACAATTTACTTTTTTATAGATTTCAGTCTTACCCAGATAATCAATCTACCTACAACAGCCAACCTAAAGTCTGGAAAACACTCCATTCTTGACCTAAATTTTCCAAGTACACCACATAAAATATAGAGGATTATGAGTAGTTCACCAATGCTAGCTTTGTTATTATGTGTTTCAGATATGAATGCCAAGTAATTCACCTCAGTAGCAAACCTCAAGAAGTGAATCTTGGCATGCATGTTGAAAACACATAATATTAGATTAGCAATTGGTGAACCTCTCATAATTCCTTGTAGTACATGGAGCTTTATCTGTTCCATGAACTATAAGTTACAGTTAAAACGAAAAAAGAAAAAAAGAAAAAAACTCTTAAGTGTTTTACTGGCATTCAAAGCTATAAGACACTTAGCAAGCACTTACAGAAATGTAATGTAGCACAGTTCCTTATGTTTACACTCACTTTCCATGCCTCTCAACTGTCCAGATTTTTGCAGAATGTGCAGATTTTTGCCTCATATGTTGGGTGTATTCCTCATAAAGTCCATGTTTTTTTGAGAAATTACCAAGGACTGAAGACATAAAATAATGGCATGCATTTAGGTTTCAAACTTTGTATCCTTCAGAAAATCAGGCGAACACACATCCTGTTATTCTAGTTACTTTCTAAGTGTAAAACAGGAAGTCAGGGACATGTTACTGACAAAGTTTATTGAGCATGTGAAGGGACATGTTACTGACAAAGTTTATTGAGCATGTGAAGGGACATGTTACTCACTCAGCAAGCAGAATTATATTCTGCTGCTGTCATCTGTACTGGCAGATTTTACTGCCTAGCCTGAGACCTGACTTAACAACTTTAGCAGGCGGTGTTTAACATTTGTTAAGTTCAGGTCTCACACCACTCTAGTGTTTAACTGATTTGTCTTAAATATCAGAGCATAATCAGCACACTCCATAAACTACAAGTATGTTATGCATTCAGCCTACCTCCACCAGTGACTACACTCCCATAATATTCACCCTGACATTAGACAGCAATACCCATCAGATTCTTACTACCTTCAGCCCCAAACCTCAAAAGAACATGCTGTTTTCATGAATGAATTGTCCAAAACTAAGAGGGAAAATTACTGCTAAACAATAACCTTAATAGTCTCACAGTCTCACTTACTGTACCTACACTGGTAACATACAGGGATAAAGCCCTAACTACAGCCAAGGTGACCCAAGATTGAATAGCAGCTTGAGCACTTGATGGTACAGGTAGGGAGGATGGGCGTACCTGTCGGGGGGGATTTTCACCTTTGAGGTTGATTCCTGGTAGTAGCCAGTGATACATGGATGGAATTGACCACAGTGAAGCATGGCTGTATCTGAGTCACAAGTGGAGGTGTGGACAACATCCAGCATAGCCCATTGCTTCCTTGGAACAGGATGGACATGTGCAAGAGGGTGGGTCCTTAAGTGAATAACACTCCTTAGCAGCAATATGACATTCCCCCAGAAGCCTAGATCTCTTCACTGGCCCTAAACATGGGTTGGAGTTAGTCTCGGGATGACTAGTTAGGTTTGGTAGGTCTGGTGGATGAAGAGAAATTTTGGGAGCAGTTAATGGTCAGCTGTGAGATGCCAAAAACACTGCAAGAAAAAACTCACTTATTATCACCCTCTGTATGCTGAAAGACAACTATTTCCCTAAACTTTCTAGATTACTGAAAATCAGTGTCAATCAAAGGATCACAAAGAAACTTATAGTACTGATTAAATTAAGAGACAAGGCCTGCTCGAAATGGAACCAACACATTTCACGTAAACAGGAACAATTGTATTAACCTGAGAAATCTGGTTAAAAAAGTGACCAGAAGACATAACTCTCAAGTTTACCTGCAAATTTATGAACAAAGCATAGAATAGCTATGGACACTTTCAAAAAGCTGGTGCTATCAACTTACAACGTCTGAAAATAATTTCCAGTTTTAGGAGGGATGAAAACTCCAGCAAAGCTAGAACTTCTACTGCGTGACCTCCCAAACCTCTTGCATCAGAGGCACATGGGATATATGCAAATGTTCCCTATGAGCATCAGGTGTTTCAGCTAATTGGCGATTCTGAATGCCCATGATTTGTTTTGTCGTTTTAATGGACAGTTTCAGGCCAATAAAGCCTATTGGCTTTATAAATATATAAATACAATTAAATATATAAATAGAAAGAGATTTGAAAGCAAAGGACAATTTGGCCATGATACAGAGTCTGCAGTTATGCCCTATGGTGTTCCTGCAGTTTATTTTGTACAGATGAAACTAAAAAAATGTAGATTGAGTCTACAGAAACTCATTGGAGATGTATGTAGTGGGAAGGAAGACAGTCCTTTTGTATTACATTTTAAGAGTTGTCATGCGAATTATGCAAGCCTGTTAAGGGCTAGCATTTTAGAAAGTGGAATTAAAATGGAAATGCCTTACAGCTTAAGAGACAGTTTCAATATAAAGAATCAGTTTATATTATAAAGTATAGAACACTGAAGCGTTAATTCAGGAAGTTAGCTGGGCAAGGTTGATTGGTTAACTATATGCTGATGATATAACTGTAACTTTTTTAAATATTGGTTTTACATTGATGTTCAGACTCCTCGAAGGTTTCAGCCAAAGTGCTAGAACATTTTTATGATGTTTAATTAAAGGTTCCTGATGCCAGGTCCGGCCTTATACATAGGCCAACTAGGTGACTTCCTAGGGTGCCGTACTTGCAGGAGCAGTCTTTTCATATTTATTCATTTATTTTTTTAAGCAACATAAAGGAAGGACATGACTGCTCAAAATCATAGAAATGTAATAAGTCAAAAATCTTTCAAGCAAAACTGCTCTTTTTCAGTATAAAAGAATCAAACAGTTATTCAGGACTCTAATATATACTCTAAGTAATTATCCAATAATCATATCTAATTAGAAGCATTAAATATGTACGTTTCTTAAATAATAAAGAATAAATAAAAAAAATGTTATTAACGCAGTCATAGAACACCTAACATATATATATAATAAATACTTAATAGTTACAATCTATCATATCCTAGCTTTAGCACTGGCTTAATGCTAACAGTAGCATTTAAGCCAGGCATTCGATCAGCTCTCAATAATGAAATCCGCTTATACTCTACAAGTTCCATTTGTGTAACAATCTCTCCACCTCTTGGTGAAAGCTTAACTTTTTGGAGCACTTCTGTTAAAATGCCAGGTTTTTCTGATATAAAAAAATGAGACCACAATAAATCATTTCAAATCTTTTCCCACCTTTAATGTGACCTATAACCTGTACAATTCAATTGAAAGTAAATCGTCGACTTACTCTCCAACAAAAATATCCCAATAAGCTGCTTTCCTTCAGTAACTCTGATCAACTCCTTCTTGAAGTGTATAAACCAAATAAGAACATAGGCAAGCTACTTTACAAATGCACATTGTCCCAAGCCTGGAACAAACTCCCTCCAAATATCCAGGAAATTAAACACTCTAACAGTTTCAAAAAAAGAACTGAAAAATTACCTGGATAACATGAGTCACTGCCCTTGTCATTATGCCGCCTAATTCTCCCCCATCCCTTTTTTCTTTCGACTTTTTTTACACTAACTTACTATCTCCTCTAATTGTTCATTTTCTATACATGCTAAGTATAATGAGAAGTCGCCAAATACTTCTTTGTATATATGTAAATAATAACTCTGAGTAGTATGCTGTATGTCAAGCTTGATATTTTTTGTACAACTATTGGAATGTATGCTTGTAACTTTACCCAAATTTTTATGTAACTGTCAATTCTTACTTCACTGTCTTTCACTCCATGCAATGCTGATACACTTTTCTACTCTATTGTAACTTCCTATATATTTGGAGCTTTTCTCCTGGGGTGTCCACTGAAATGGGCCCTTGGCTCAGTTGTTAACAAATGACAAATAAATAAAATGCATGTATGTGTGTATGTGTTTATGTACTTATATATATATATATATATATATATACATATATATATATATATATATATATATATATATATAAATATATATATATATATATATATATAAACATTATATATATGTGTTTTATACATATATATATATATATATATATATATATATATATCTCTCTCTCTCTCTCTACATATATATATATATATATATATATATATATATATATATATATATATATATATAAAAGTTAAGAAGTCACGGCTTGGAACCAAGGTAGAAAAAACACAGCTTTATTTCGACAATAAAATCCAAAGATTCGTCGGCACAAGAAATAGATCCAATATTACATCAAGCACTTTCACCCAGGACCTCCCAGGCTTTGTCAAGATACACACCCATCTTTTTTACTTTGCTTTTATAGCACTTGTGACTACAAACTCATTAAAGATAATTGAATAATAATAAGATAATTGTCCCATGTAGTACACAACCAGTACTTGCCAGAAATTCCTGCTGCTCCTTCAGTGTTGCTGTAGCCTCCCTGATCAGTTTTCGCCTTTTTTCATCAATTTTGGAGGGACGTCCAGTTCTTTGCACTATCACTGTTGTCCCATATTTTCTCCACTTTTTGATGACTGTCTTTACTGTATTCCATGGTATATCCAATGCTGTGGAAATTTTTTGTACCCTTCTCCTGACTGATACCTTTCAACAATGAGATCCCTTTGATGCTTTGTAAGCTCTCTGCGAACCATGGCTTTTGCTGTAGCAGGCAACTGAGTAAATGTCAGGAAAATCCTACTAGGACAGCTGAACTTTATTTGGGGTTAATCAGAGTCTCTTTAATCGATGGCAGGTGTGTACCCAAAAAGACTGAATGCTGTAATTAAATCAAAAGGTGTTTCAACAAAGTATTAGTTTAAGGGTGTGTGCACTTATGCAACCAGCTTATTGTACGTTTTTTATTTTTTATATTTTCCCCCCTAATAGATTTGTTTGTTTTTCAATTGAATTCTACAGGTTCTAGTTCACATTAAAGGTGGGAAATGATTTACTGTGGTCACATTTTTTATATCACAAAAACCTGACATTTTAACAGGAGTGTGTAAACTTTTTATATCCACTGCATATTTGCAGAGGAAGGGAGTCGCCATGGGGATCACAGTGGCAAATACATGTACTAACCTAGCTTTGTCTTTATGGGAAGATCAATATATTTATAATGGTTCTTACGTATAATCTGTTTCGTTTTATAAATGATTTGTGGACAATATCTTCCTAATTTGGGCAGGCGAACAATCAGAATTTGAAGTTTTTATAGAACATTTGCATAGTAATATCATGCTTTTAAGGTTTAAACCAAAATTTTCATTTACAGAAATACATTTTCTACATGTTTTTATTTATAAAGTGGACAATATTTTGCATGCTAAGATCTATAAAAAAGATGTACAGAAGAATAAATACCTACATAAAACAAGTATGCATATGAACTATATATTTAATGGAATTGTACATAGACAATTCCTAAGAGCTAGTAGGCTAAATACTGATGAAATTAATGTTCAGGGTCAGATAAATGAAATGATGAAAGAATTCATAAATAGAGACTATCAATTAGAGAATTTGCAAATGATTAAGATAACTGTAGAATCTGAACATGAGACTATGGGAGGACCATATTTTCCCATAAAGTATATAAGAGATCTAAGAATACTAAGGGATAAAATATTTTTTAAAAAATAATAGAAGATTGGATCAGATGATGAATATTATTAAGAAAACCTGGTCTGTATTAATGACATTCTCTGAAATTAAGAACATAATGGGAGACAGGCCCCCAGTTCCCTTTCAAAAGAAATAAAAATTTAAAAGAATGGCTCTGTTATAAAGATCTACCTAGGATGTAAGTGATTCAGACTAAGATAGATCATACAGTTCCTTGTCATAATTGTTCATTTTGTACATGTGTAACAACCGAAAATATTTTTTGTCAAATGGTGACAGGGAAAGAATATGTTTTTATAAGTTTTGCTACTTGTAATACTACATATATAATTTATTTAGCCTCATGCTCTAGGTCCACAGCATTCTATGTAGGCAAAAGTAATAGAAAGTTAAACGAGCGACTATGTGCACACCATATCTCTCAACCTCTCAGAGCAAGAAATCTGGACAAAGTGGTCAATAATGAGGGGACAAGTGCCAAAAAATAAAGCCACGTTTTAATCATTGCCCTTACATGCTTAGAACATTGATAGAATAACAGGTTTTGCATTAGCATGAATTTTCTGAAGAGTATGAAGTCTGAAACTCAAATATCTGTCATTATTCTCTGATTTCAACCCTGTACCCACGGTGGTGATGCTGCGGTAGCGTTGTCACCTCACAGTAAGACGCTGTCCAGTTCGATTCTCAGCTAGCGCGTCTTCTGCGTGGAGACATGTGTGAATAGGCGTACCTTCATTGAAGGTTGTGCATCAGGCCTGGCAAGCTGGTACGTAAAAATCAACTGCCAATCATTAGCAGACCAGAGTTCCGCTCTGGCGACCCCTAACCGGGAAAAGCCAAAAGACACAAACATTCTCTGATTTCAACCCTCAATGATTTGCCAATGATTTTCCAGAAAAAAGCACAATTTTATTAGAAATGGACCAAAAAATAAGAGGCAAAAATATGGATATTCTGCAAAAATCTTTACTATCTGATATTAGGAGAGAGAGAAATACAAATGTGTTATTTAAACATATAAGTATGATAGACAGGGATCAGGTATTAAATTTAGAGTGCTTCAAAAAGTTCATCTTTCACCAAGAGGTAGAGATATCATTACACAAACGGAAGTTGTAGTGTATAAGTGGACTTCATTATTGAGACCTGAACGTATGCCTGTCTTAAATGCTACTGTTAGCATTAAGCCAGCGCCAAAGCTAAGATCTAATAGATTATAACTATTAAATATTTATTCTTATATATATGGCTGTGTTCATAACGTTTTTATTTATTCTTTATTATTTAAGAACCTTGTATATTTAATGGTTTTAATTAGATGTGATTATCGAATAATTACTTAGAATATTTATTAGAGTCCTAAATAACAGTTTGATTCTTTTATAGTGAAGACAAGCAGTTTTGCTTGAAAGCTTTGCAAATTATTAAATTTATATGATTTTGAGTGGTCTTGTCCTTCCTTTGTGCTTCTTGGAATTTTTGTTTTTGGAAAAGACACGTTTGGATGCTGTACCTGATTTTACCTTCATTTATTTTTTAGAGCAATAAAATATATTGTGTCTTTGCTCTAATAGACAAATAAATAAATAGAGCACCCCTCTTAAAAGAAAATGCACCCATGGATAATGGATGCTCCAGTGGGTGTTGTTCTAGCTCTAGCTCTAGCTGACTTGTAGTTCAAGTCACATCATGTTTGATTTGAATGCTGGGAGAGTAGAGACATTCAATATTAAAATGTAACTGCAAAACCTTGCAAAGGAGTTATTAAAAAAAGAGAGAGATGAATCTTTAAGCCATGCTTTACTGGCTGACTCTAATGCTCAGCAATGTACCAGAAAATCAAAAATATTAGGGGGACTAAGGTCAAAATATCAAATAAAAATCAGGGCCACTCTATAAATAGTTGAGAGATGAGAGGAATGGCACAATGACACTGAGGACAGTGGTGAAATAAGTGTTATTATTGTTTTTACAGTGATACTGGCAATGATCAGACAGATATTTTGGCATTATTTCTGGCTTTGTGATTTTTGTGGCGCAACTTGGGATACTTTAAGTTATGGCCATAGTGGATGTTAAGGTAAGGGGATAATGTGCAATGATCACTCTGTTGATAAGCTGTGTTATACTGAGAGATAAATCCAGGGACTGCTGCATTCTTTCCTCTTCAAAGTAGATGGTTACAGTGTGCACAAGAGCAGACCCATGTGTCTCAACTATAGGTAGGGTCGGCCTTAGGTAAACTGATGCCTAGAGCTAAATACCAGTCCTGCAACAGTTGTCTACAATTACTTTTTTCCCTTTCATATTTCCAGGCATCTGCATCATTGTATACCTTATACCATTCTGTGTCGGATCTTAGATTTTTGCGCAATAACACATATGTGTTTTTTCCATAGTGGGTGTAACAAAGATCATGGTATGGGTGCCTGTGTCACATGCACAATATGTACATTATCTAGAAAAACTAAAACAGAATGAAGGGGAAACAAGTAACTTATGTCCTGGAACTGCATACTGCCAAATTAATTCACATACAAGGGGCTTACTACCAAGCAGGTGAAGGACAGGATGGTTAGCATTATCAGTTGTGAAATGGTCTGCACATGCATGCAGCAGACAAGATGGTCACTGAGATTGCATTTCATAGCTATCTCTAGCTGTATACCTTTTCTCTAGTCTGACATTCTGCATTTCTGGTCTTCTTCTAAGGAGTTCCATATTGTGTTAATGTTCATGTATTACTTGCTGATTCTGTACATTTTTTGGTGAATACTGAGAATAAATTGTTATAGGATACTTGTCTGCAGTTCAGATGATTGTTTATTAATTTTCATTTTTATAGTTTATCTAGCATACTGAGTGAATGTGACTAATAAAATGTTTGTATCAACGAGATGCTTGGGGTTGTCTAGTGTTTTTTTTTAAGATAAGATCACTTAAGAGACAAACTTTTATTTTAAGGGTGTCTGTATATGAGAAATCTTTGGGAGTTGGATAATTGTTTACAGGAATACAGATGAAGCTTGTGATTTTACCCTTTATTGCCAGTTTAGCTGACATTCAAGCAGATGATGTAGTTGTTAATTTTGTTGATCTCCATTGACTTTTTCTTGCAGTACATGATTGAGAAAGACAAGTACTGTATTTTTATAGCTCAGAATCACAAAACATTTATTTAAATTTGTTTATTTGGGGAATTACCAATGTCTTTGTTTATGAGTTCCATGATGATACGTTCCATGGCCTTGCAGACCAGGCTCATCAGGCTAATGGGGTGATAGTTCCCGGGGTCCGTTGTGGCTCCAACTTTGTGGAGTGGGATAACCATTGCGGTGCACCATTCAGTGGGTGCAAAGCCTGAGGTGAGGCTATGACTGAACATGGTACTTAGGTAGGGTGCCAGTTCATTCTGTAGGTCATGTAGAACACAGCCTGGGATATTGTCAGATCCCATGGATGCTGTGTTCTTGGCTTTGGAGAGTGTGTTTTTTACCTGTGCAGCCATGATTATAGGAACTTTGCATTCTTCCAGTATAGAGATGGGCCCTCTACGGGTGAGAGATGGGCCCTCTAGGGGTGAGAGGGGGGTAAAGTTAGCACTGAACCTATCTGCTAGGATGTTGGCAATATCAGTTGGTTCTGTATATTTAATGCCATTGTGCTGTAACTCAGAGCAGATCTGAGTGTTCCCATTGAGATTCTTGAAAGAACTATAGAGTGCTTTGTGGTTGTCTTTAGAGTCCATGGCAATTTTGTTTTTGTAACTAGCTTTGGAGGATTTTATGAGGGATTTCAGCTTCTTACTGAGGTTGACCAGGGAGGTCCTCCAGTCATGGGATTTTACTCTTTTTTGCAACACTTTCTTTCTTCTGTTGTAGAGTTTATTTATAGCAGAGGACCACCAGATTGGCTTCCTTTTTTTGGAGGATAGCATCTTGGTTCTATTAGGGATAGCATGATCCATGTACTCGTGTAAGTGCTTATAAAGTGCATTTGTGTAGGATTCAGCAGTCATACCTCTATTGTCAATCTGCATGGGTGTCGCGAAGTTTGCCACTTCTGTCTTAAGAAGTGTGAAGTTGGCTTTGGAGAAGTTTTTTACGATGGTTTCCCTAATTGGGAGTGGGGGTGGGATGTGGATGCCTAGGCTGATTAGCTTGTGGTTGGATCTGACCAACGAGGAATTGACCTCTGGTGTGGAACACCGGTTTCCCATGTTGGTAATGACCAGGTCTAAAATATTGCTGCCCATGGTGGGGGTGTGAATAAGTTGATCCAAGGCATTGGAATTTATGAATTTTAGAAAACGTTGAGCAAAAGAGTTGGTACATGAGTAGTTTTCCCAGTTAATGGTGGGGTCGTTGAAATCACCCATTATTAGGGTGTTGGGTTGTACCCTAATACTTTCCAGTGTATCAAGAAATGAGGAGTGGGAATCCTGGGGCATGGTGGGGGGTCTGTAGCAAGCTACAATTTGGATTGCGGTCTTGCCCAGAGTTAGTTGCACTTGGATAATCTCGGATGCATTATGCTGTGCAACTAGCCTGGAGGTGTGGATATCCTTAATGAACATGGACACGCCTCCACCTTTAGTGCTTCGTTCTGGGTTAGGTGGCTGAAAGGTGTGGTATATATTGTAGCCTGGTAATGCAGGGGTGCTCTCTGGAGCGTTGAACCAGGTCTCTGTCACTGCACAGATGTCAATGTTCTCCATTTTAAGGAGTGCCTCGAGTGAGTGCATTTTGAGGTTTAGACTTCTAGCCATGAGTAGCATTACCCTCAGATTTTGCTTGCTTGTACATGTTAAGGTGGTGACTTTGTCATTTGAACTTTGCCTAAAAAAGACACTATAGGGGTGGCAAGAGCCTTAGCCAGTATCCAGAATCCTAAGGGCGACAGGTGCAGGCCATCTCTGGCAAAGCATCGTGGTCTGTCGATCATGTCGTCCCAGGCAGACAAATACTGGATCCCCTTAAAATGACACCAGAAGCTTAGCCAATTGTTGAAAGCAATCATTCTGTCCTTGTACTGTGGTATCATTCTGGGTGATGGCAGGATGCTACTCAGGGTTAGGGTCATACCTGCCTGGGATACAAGATCGGAGAGCTCCTCCATGTCTCTTTTCATGTAGTCCAGGGAAGTACGTCTCAGGTCATTCACACCAACATGGACAATGACAATGTCATATTTGTACTTACTGTGGAGTCACCTGAGTGCATGCATTATGTGGTGGATCCTGGCACCTGACAGTAACTTTCTCCTTGTTTAGTCTAGTGAGTGGAACATCAGTGTGCCTGACTATAGAGTCACCTATGACTAGAGTGTTGGGTATGCTGTCATGCCTTATGGGCTGTGGTTGAGTGGCACACTGAGTTTGTGGGCTATGTGTCATTTGGGTTGTGTTGGGGGATGGAGTTTGCATGCGTTTATGCTTTGGATGTCCCTGATGCTTGGGCAGGTTTTTATTGAGAGCCTCCGCGAATGTAGGTGTGTATTTTGTGTTTCTATGTGTGTGTTTTGGTGGTGTAGGTTTTGAGGGACTATATGATGAGTGTGGTGTGGTACAAGTGTTTACCTTCTCCTCTTGGCTGTCTAGTCCAGTCTTGGGTGAAGAGAGCTTTGCTTCCAGTTTGGCTATATAAGTGCATCTCTCACAGGTTGTAGTGTTGGGTGGTAGGAGGAGAGGGTTGTCTGTGTACATGAGGCAATTGCTGCACTGCCCCAAGATGCCCAGATTCATCAGGTAGACAGGAGAAATCACTGGGAGCTGACCCTTAGACATGCCTGGATAGGTGCTTATTTATTAAGTACTAAAAACTGCTTTCCTCTAGACAAGTGAGGAAAGTTGAGTGCTATAGTAATTTGCAGCTTATGTAGTGCTTACAATGAGTTCTGAACAAGTGCTGAGTTCAAAGAAACAGATTTGAGTGCTGAAACTAGAAAACTGGCTAGTTATAAGAAACAAAACTAAGCTAGAAGACGTCCCTCCAACACAAAAGGGCTTGGGGGCTCAGAAGCCTACAAACAGTCTAGACCACTTAACAGGAAAGGCAGGAAACAAGCTTAACTTTTTTCTTGTTCTCTTTCCCAGATAGATAGATAGATAGAGATAGAAAAATAGATAGATAGGGAGATAGATAGATAGATAGATAGATAGATAGATAGATAGATGGATAGATAGATAGAGAGATAGACAGAGAGATACATAGATACAGAGATAGATAGAGAGAGATAGATGCAGAGATAGGTAGAGAGCTAGATAAGGAGAGATAGAGAGATAGATACAGATAGACATAGATAGATATATAGATAGAAAGCTAGATAGATAGAGAGATAGATGGATAGATAGATATATAGATAGATACAGAGATAGAGAGATAGAGATACATAGATAGAAAGCTAGATAGATAGAGAGATGGATAGATATATAGATAGAGTGATAGTTAGAGAGATAGAGCTAGAGAGATAGATAGATAGATAGATAGATAGATAGATAGATAGATAGATAGATAGAAAGATACAGAGATAGATAGATAGACAGAGATAGAGAGATAGATAGACAGACAGAAAGATAGAGAGGTAGAGAGATAGATAGAGAGACAGAGTAATAGAGAGATAGATAGATATATAGATAGATAGACAGATAAAGAGATAGATAGACAGATAGAAAGATAGAGTGATAGATAGACAGATAGATAGAGTGATAGATTAGATAGATAGATATATAGATAGATAGATAGATAGATAGATAGATAGATAAAGAGATAGAGAGATAGAGAGAGAGAGAGAGATAGACAGAGAGATAGACAGAGATAGAGAGATACATAGAGAGATAGACAGATAGATAGAGATATGGAGAAATAGATATATATATATACAGATAGATAGAGAGATAGCTAGAGAGATAGAGATAGAAAAATAGATAGAGATAGAAAAATAGATAGATAGGGAGATAGATAGCTAGATAGATAAATTGATAGAGAGCTAAACAGATAAATAGATAGCTAGAGAGACAGAGATAGAGAGACAGAAAGAGAGATAGAGAGACAGAAAGATAGATAGATAGAGATATAGAGAAATAGATAGAAAGATAGATATAGAGATAGACAAATAGATAGATAGATAGACAGATAGAAAGATAGAGAAAGAGATATATAGATAGAAAGATAGATAGAGAGATAGAGAGAGAGATAAAAAGATAGAGAAAGAGATAGATAGAGAGATAGATAGATAGATAGATAGATAGATAGATAGATAGATAGATAGATAGATAGAAATAGAAAACTAGATAGATAGGGATATAGATAGATAGAGAAATAGATAGAGAGCTAGACAGACAGATAGATAGATGGATATATAGATTGATGGATAGATAGAAAGATAGATAGAGAGATTGATTGATAGATAGGGAGATAGACAGAGAGATAGGTAGAGAGAGAGAGATAGAGCAATAGAGAGAGGGATAGAGAGATAGACTTATAGATAGAGAAAGAGATAGATATATAGATCGAGATAGAGAAATAGATAGATAGATAGAGAGAGAGAGAGAGATAGATAGAGAGCTAGATAGATAGATATAGAGTAATAGAGAGATAGAGAGATAGATAGAGAGATTGATAGATAGATATAGAGATATATAGATGGATACATAGATAGATAGCGAGATAGCTAGAGAGATAGATAGAAATAGATAGACAGATAGATAAATGGATAGAGAGATAGATTGAAAGATAGATAGATAGATACAGAGAGAGAGAGAGATAGAGAGATATATAGACAGATAGATAGAGAGATACATAGATAGACAGATAAAGAGAGAGAGATAGATAGAAAGAGAGATAAATAGGGAGATAGATACAGAGATAGATAGATAGAGTGATAGATACAGAGATAGATAGAGAGAGAGATAGAGAGATAGATAGACAGACTGATGGATAGATAGACAGATAGAGAGATAGATAGATACATAGATAGAGAGATAGATAGAGAGATAATAGACAGATTGATAGATAGAGAGATAGCTAGAGAGAGAGAGAGATACAGATAGAGAAATAGATAGATAGATAGATAGATAGATAGATAGATAGATAGATAGAAAGATAGACAGAGAGAGAGAGAGCGTGATAGATAGATGGATAGATTGATGGATAGATAGATAGAGAGACAGATAGATAGAGTGATAGAGATAGATAGATTGATAGATAGAGATAGATATATAGATAGATAGATAGATAGATAGACAGATAGACAGATAGATATATCAAGATAGAGAAATAGATAGATAGATAAACAGATAGATAGAGAGCTAGATAGATAGATATAGAGAGATAGATAGAGAGATAGATAGATATATAGATAGAAAGAGAGAGAGAGAGAGATAGATAAAATAGATAGATAGAGAGACAGAGATAGAGAGATATATAGCTAGAGAGATAGAGAGAGATAGAGAGAGATAGAGAGATAGATAGAGAGAGAGAGAAAGACAGAGAGATAGATAGATAGATAGAGAGCAAGACAGGGAGATAGAGAGAGATAGAAAGATAGATAGACAGATAGATAGAGAGATAGCGAGATAGATAGAGAGATAGACATAGATAGCTAAATAGATAGAGAGATATATAGATAGATAGAAAGATAGAGAGATATAGATAGATTGAGATAGACAGATAAATAGAGAGCTAGATAGAGAGGTAGACAGATAGATAGGTAAATAGATAGATAAAGAGATAGAGATAGAGAGATAGATAGATAAATAGATAGAATGATAGAGAGATAGATAGAGAGATATATAGAGTGATAGATAGAGAGAGAGATAAAGAGATAGATAGAGAGAGAGAGAGACAGTTAGATATATAGATTGATAGAGAGATGGATAGATAGATAGAAAGATAGATAGAGAGCTACATAGATAGATAGATACATAGATATATAGATAGATAGAGAGATAGACAGACAGAGATAGAGAGTCAGATAGATAGAGAGATAGATAGAGAGATAGATAGATAGAGAGATAGATAGATAGATAGATAGATAGATAGATAGATAGAGATAGAGAAATAGATAGATATATAGATAGATAGCTAGACAGACAGATAGATAAGATATCTAGAGAGATAGATCGAGAGATAGATAGATAGATAGATAGATAGATAGATAGATAGATAGACAGATACAGAGAGATAGGGAGAGATAGCGAGATAGAGAGATAGATGGATAGATAGCTAGACAGAGAGAGAGACAGAAAGATAGACAGATAGATAGATTAGAAAGATTGAAAGAGAGAGAGAGAGACATACAGAGATTGATAGAAAGATAGTTAGATAGATACAGAGAGAAATATATAGATAGATAGATGAGATAGATATATAGAGAGAAAGAGAGAGATTAGATAGAGAGAGATACATAGATATAGAGATTGATAGATAGAGAGCTAGAAAGATAGAGAGAGAGAGAGATAGATACAGAACTATATATAAAGAGATAGAGAGATAGCTAGATGGAGAGATTGTTAGATATATAGATAGAGAGAGAGATAGATAAATAGAGAGATAGAGAGAGAGATTGACAGATAGATAGAGAGATAGATAGAAAGAGAGCTAGATAGAGAGATAGATAGATACATAGATAGATAGAGAGCTATATGGAGAGATAGATAGAGAGAGAGATGGATACAGAGATAGATAGATAGATAGATAGATAGATAGATAGATAGATAGATAGATAGATAGATAGATAGACAGAGAGATTGTTAGATACATAGATAGATAGAGAGAGAGATAGAGAGATAGACAGAGAGATAGATAAATAGAGAGATAGATAGAGAGCAAGAGAGAGATTGACATATAGATAGATAGATAGATAGATAGATAGATAGATAGATAGAGAGATAGATAGAGAGATAGAGAGCTAGATAGAGAGATAGAGAGCTTGATAGATAGATAGATAGATAGATAGATAGATAGATAGATAGAGAGCTAGATAGATAGATAGAAAGATAGATATAGAGAGATAGACAGATAGAGAGACAGATAGATTAGATAGATAGATAGATAGATAGAAAGATAGAGAGATAGATATATATATATAGAGAGATAGATGGAGAGACAGAGAGATAGCTAGAGAGATAAATAGAGATGGATAGACAAATAGAGAGATAAATATATACATACATACAGATAGACAGGAAGACATATCGAGATAGAGAAATAGATAGATAGAGAGATAGATAGATAGAGAGCTAGATAGATAGATTGATAGAGAAAGAAATAGAGAGATGGATAGAGAGACAGATAGATAGATTGATAGAGAAAGAAATAGAGAGATAGATAGCTAGAGAGACAGATAGATAGATAGATGAGAGATAGAGAGATAAAGAGCTAGATAGCGAGCTAGATAGATAGATACATAGATAGATAGATAAATAGATAGATAGAAAGACAGACAGATAGATAGATTAGATAAATTGATAGAGACATAAAGAGATTGATAGATAGATAGATAGATACAGAGAGAAATATATAGATAGATAGATAACGAGATAAAGAGATAGATAGATGAGATAGATATATAGAGAGAAAGAGAGAGATTAGATAGAGAGAGATACATAGATATAGAGACTGATAGAAAGAGAGCTAGAAAGATAGATAGATGGAGAGATAGATACAGAGCTATATATAAAGAGATAGAGAGATAGATAGATGGAGAGGTTGTTAGATACATAGATAGAGAGATAGATAAATAGAGAGATAGAGAGAGAGAGATTGACAGATAGATAGAGAGCTAGATAGAGAGAGAGCTAGATAGAGAGATAGATAGATAGATAGATAGATAGATAGATAGATAGATAGATAGAGAGCTATATGGAGATATAGATAGAGAGAGAGATGGATACAGAGATAGATAGATAGATAGATAGATAGATAGATAGATAGATAGATAGAGAGATAGATAAATAGAGAGATAGAGAGCAAGAGAGAGATTGATAGAGAGATAGAGAGATAGAGAGCTAAATAGAGAGCTAGAGAGCTAGATGGATAGATAGATAGAGAGCTAGATAGATAGATAGAAAGATAGATATAGAGAGATAGACAGATAGAGAGCCAGATAGATTAGATAGATAGAGAGAGAGATAGATATATAGATAGAGAGATAGATGGAGAGACAGAGAGATAGCTAGAGAGATAAATAGAGATGGATAGACAAATAGAGAGATAAATATATACATACATACAGATAGACAGGAAGATATATCGAGATAGAGAAATAGATAGATAGAGAGATAGATAGATAGATAGATAGATAGATAGATAGATAGAGAGCTAGATAGATAGATTAACGTGAATCAAGCACCCAAAACGAAGTCCAGCAGGTATCACCAAATAAATCCAAGAGAATAAGAATCACGAACACTTTTATTAAACAGTAGGTTAAAGCGCTTTTTGTCTACCAAATAGGTAGACTTCCTCAGAACTAAAATATAAAGTATACACTCAGCTTAAATAACCACGTAGATCAACAGCTGACAATGGTAAAATTCAATCACTTCTAATCAGCTCTTAAAGACATATTCTACAAGTGTAGTAAAAGTACAACGAAGCCTTAATAATTATAATACTGTATAAGTGCCTTCAAATTTTAAAGTATTAAACATATTATCTTACAGTTCTAAAAATAACTCTAAAAATAATAAAAATAAAAATGAAAATAAAAATGGTAGTAATGTTAATGTAAATGCTTAAATGTACTTTAAACTTTGAAACTGCCATTACATAGCTGAAAATCCTATCGTCTTAAACTCTTCAGCTTCAGTACACAACTAATTGAACACAGGTCATTGAGACCTGGAAAAGAATACGAGTTCAGTTTTATCTGCCATTTCAGTTCTTTCTCTTCAAGTAACAAATGCAGAGGGGCTCCTTGATGGTTATCCAAAATTTGGTCTATAACTATAAATTTAAACTGATGATCCTTAAACAGAGAAATGTGTTTTGCTAACGCATTCTCTTGTTTATTTCTCTTTATGGCATAAAGATGCTCGTAAATTCGGTCCTGGAGTCTACGTTCTGTCTTACCTACGTAGAATCCAGGACATTGCTGGCAAAGTGCCAAGTAAACTACCATACGAGAGTTACAGTTAGTTCTGTCTTTCAAATTGTATGATTTTCCATTAATATTAAATTTATTAGTTTCAAGAATACTACTACACCTATTACAGCTCTGACATTTAAAAGTACCAGGAGTTTTAACAAAACGGACAGGAGGTTTTTCTAATAAATTTTTCAAGTTACTTCCTCTCCGAAATGTAATTTCAGGCCGTGCCCCCAATTTGTTGTAAAGTAACGAGTTAGTTTTAAAAATGTCCCAGTTCTTTTTAATAATGTCAACTGTTACATAACTATGAATGTTAAAAGTTAAAATAAGTCTAGGGTAGTTTTCCTTTTTAATAATGGAATCTGTTGGACAATTATTAGGTACATTTGAAAAAACATTAGAAAAAACACTCAGAGTCACTTCTTCATTAATCACTGGTGTGTCAGAACGTACACACAGTATGGGTTTAAATACGCCTGTGTGTCTTTTAAAAGTAACTTCTTTTATAAGGACTTCCAAAAGGGGAGCAGGGTACCCCCTAAGTGTGAACATTGATTTCAAATGTTCACATTCTTCCCTGAAATCAGAATCCAAACTTGCAATTCGGGCTGCCCTCACAAGTTGTCCTTTGACAACAGATCTCTTTTGAAAATTAGGGTGGCAACTGGTAAAGTGTAAAAATGAGTTAGAATATGTCGTTTTCCTATGAATGGTAGCTACAAAAGCTCTTAGTTCCTCTTTCTTCTCTAACCAAATATCTAAGTAAGCAACAGCACTTGTACTAAAGGTCGAGGTAAATTGCAAAAAGGTAGTAGAGGAATTAAAAACCTCAATAATACTTTGACCAAGTGCTTCATCCCCTTCAAATAGTATAAAAATATCATCCAGGTATCTGGTGTAGAAACGAATTTTCTCACTCAAAAAGTTGTTATTAAATACGTATTCTCTCTCCCAAAAAGCCATTACTGTATTTGCTAAACTAGCCCCACACGGGGAGCCCATTGCCACCCCCACCTTCTGCAAATAAAAGTTCTCTCCTAGAGTGAAATAATTATTGTATAGAATTATTTCGAGTAGTTCTATTACTAGGGACATTTCTATAGTAGAAGCATTTTTCCTCTTGAGTGTGGCAGCTACCCATTCTGTAGCTGTATCATGAGGGATACAGGTGTACAGATCTTTGACATCAACTGTAAGGAAATTACAGTTGGTGTCATAGTCTAGTGTATTAATTTTGGCTAAAAAGGACCAAGAATCTTTACAAATGTGTTCTTCATCCATAAGGTATTTTTTGAGGATAGAATCAACAACCTTTGCACATGTGTAAGTAGGCGATCCTTGGCTGTCCACTGATCTGAGACTAACAAGGCATATTCTACCATTAGGAGTAGTATTGAAGACATGTTTATTGAAGGTAGACTTCAGGAAGAACATTACAATTACATGTTAGTTTTACATCCAAGATATCCCAGGTTATTTGGCATACCCAAGATCCACAAGAACATCACCCACCCCCCTATGCGCCCCCTTGTGGACAGCCGAGGATCGCCTACTTACACATGTGCGAAGGTTGTTGATTCTATCCTCAAAAAATACCTTATGGATGAAGAACACATTTATAAAGA
The DNA here is from genome assembly GCF_019279795.1 of Protopterus annectens. Lineage (NCBI taxonomy): Eukaryota > Metazoa > Chordata > Ceratodontiformes > Protopteridae > Protopterus > Protopterus annectens. The sequence continues at coordinate 1,789,757,355 of NC_056741.1, read as the reverse complement.
TTCTTGGTCAAAATAACTATGACACCAACTGATACAGTTGATTAAAAATTTTAACCCTGGGCCCCAAGGAAAAAAAAAACCCCAAAAGTGAAAAACAAAAATTATTTCACCCAGGAGAACTTTTTTCAGG